>NW_004797489.1:202748-207219 GCF_000002075.1 Aplysia californica | reverse complement strand
CCTTCCCAGTCCCCCCCAACCCCTGCTCAAACCCTACACCCCCAATCGACTCCCTCATCCCTCTCTATCTCCACCACCCCCACCCCTTTCCACTTCCCCGCACACACTCCAGCCCTTTCCTTTTCAGAGCGAACTTGGCCAAGTCGACACATGCGTAGAATGCACACTCTGTGAAGACACGATGGAGTCTCTTTGACGTCACCTGCGAGAGAGACTGCTGTAATCTATTCATCTAATTGAAGGAGTCATTTCTATAACGTACCTAAGTCCATTTTTTGCGAAAAATCGAGATTTTTGCAATAGTGGACTACACCCTGTCAGCCTTCTATGGAGACTGTATCTTTGATTTTCAGAGCTATGTCCTATGTTTTAGTTCGCCTTTCCCAGGGCAATACTATATCAACGAGAAACAGTTTTTGACCTTTTTCTTAAAACTACCCTAGTGTGACTTAGGTACGTTATTAAAACAACCCCTTCAGTTTTGAAAATGGGGGTGGGGCGGAGCCTCAACCTCCACTGGTGGGGGGAGGGGGGGGGCTCAAGATCTACTGTGAAAGCCTAGTGGTTAGGCTACTGGACTCGTAATCGTGAGGTTTCGTGGTCGAGGGTTCGAGCTGTGGGCCCGAGGTTGTGTCTTTGGGAAAGGCACTTTACACCAATTTTCCTCACTTCACTCAGGTGAGAATGGGTACCTGGCCTTAGACAGCGAAAGATCTTTTCTGTATGTTAGTGTCTTAGTGCCTATAAATGGCTGCTTGCACCGTATACTTCCCCGGAAGTTGAGGTTGTTTCAGAATGCTCTCAGGTCTGCTGGGGTAATAGTATAGATTGTGAAGCGCATAGAGCTTGCTGTTGAGAGGGGATTTGCGCTATACAAATGATATCTATTATTATTAACTTAAAAGGGGGGGGGGGAGGTCAGAATGTACTTTCACCAACCATTAACTCCAACTACCGATACAGCAAATTTGAAGGTTACATGGCAAACAGAAGAGAACAGAAGGCAAATAGTCTTGAAAGAACGAAAAAGTAAACGTCGACCCCTCCATTCTGAACAATAATATAGTAAAGTCAGAGGCGTCTTTCTAGCATGATATCACAGCAGCCTGAATGTGAGGACAAAGAGGACGGAGACCCCGGATGTATGTATTAGGTCAAGTAAGTTCAGAATGGTGGGGGCCCAAGTTTACTCTTTCCCGAAACGAAAACCGTCCTGAAAGTAGAGCCAGAGCGAACACTTTATAAAACAACGGGGAGATAAAAATAAAATAATTTTAAAACTACTCCCTGATGTAGGCCTCGGAAATGAAAACAGCCGATCACTTGTTTTGTTTCGTAATACATAGTTCAAGGAGTCAGAAGAAAAATAAAGGGCCTATAGATCTAAGTTACATTGGCATTGTTTTGAGAAAAATCAGAACCAAAAAAAAAAGTAAAGACGGAAAGAGACCCCCCAAAAAGAAAGGATGAATAAAAACCAGCTGGACTTAAACACGACGTCATAACGTGTTTTGATCATTTGCAGCGTTTCTGTAACTCTGATCCAAAGCTCCCCTCCTCTGCTATTTCATTCAAATTCTCAGTTGTGTAGTCTCCCCTGACGTGTGTTGTAGTGTGTACTCACTTTTCCAACAAAATACGACCCTTTCAATTGTATCCCATTTGAAAAGATAGCTGTGCTGATAAGCTCAGTCACTTGGCCCAACTTCTATCACTATCAGCTCCAGATTAATTAATCTTTTAATACATATAAAGGTTACCCTAAAATTCATGATGTAATTTCTATATATAGACAACGCCAGCATAAAAATTATTCTCCGCGAAGCTTCTGCCACTCTGTGACTGCCTGTACATCAGTATCAGATGACTAGAAAAAATATTGAACATCAACAAAATATGTCACGACACGATAGAATCAGGCGCTCGTAAACTTTTCGGCATATGGAGCTATTGGTAGAATCTTAAAGCTTATTCATATCTTTTCCTTTTGATAAAAACAATTTACATTTATCTTGAACAGAAGCTGAGGCATTAGCAATTAATTAAAGGAGGGGGGAGGGGGTCGCGTGGTGGTAGAAGTAATAATATTTGCGAAAAAACGACTTCTAAAGTTTGATGGCTTTCAACGCTTGAAAGTCCTTGAAAAATACAGATTTCTTTGTGTCTCTGGCCAACGTTTTTCTGTAAAAACCCACACAGAAGTGTGTTTTAAATGAACATAACATGACTTGACCCCCCCCCAAAATCTTTTTTTTTTTTAATAGATAAATAAATAAATAAATAATTAATTAAATAAATAAATACAATTTTAAAGATTAAAATTAAAAAGGAGAAAAATATTCGTCAAAGGACGGAGAAATGACGATTTCCTCCGTTTCCTTATTATAACGAGCGCCTGATTTCACCATGACGCCAAAGGACTTTCTCTGTTATCAGTGCCGACAGTTTGTGATCAGCGAAGGTCGATGGGCCGATCTATTGTTGTTTCATGAATTCACTCACAGCACAGAGAGCGTCTCAAAACCACGAGCCCTCATTTGTGTTGGTGGTAGCGGACAACCATCATCATCATCATCATCATCTAGTGCCAGATCTGCGACAGACATCGGCGATCATGGTTCTCCTTTCATTCCTTCGCCCGGATGCTCTTTAAAAAAAACACCTTTCCTCGATCGTTTCCCTGTTACTCTTTTGTTTAGGTTCCCTAAGTAGGTTGCTCTGGGCCTACCCCTACCTCGTTTGCCTTTAATTTTGCCAGTGAAAACTAGATGTTCAAGACCCTTATGTCTATTCAGAGGTCCCAAAAACTGCATTTGTCGTTTCCTGATTGTTTTTAACAGTGGGCGTCCCACGTGGGCTTCATCAAGCACTACCTCATTTTTAATTTCTTTTCCTTTCACGATACTCTTAGCAGTCTGTTAAGAAACCACATTTCTGTTCAACCATAAATTATAATCATATACGAGTCGTATTTCTAGGGAAACAGTAAAGTGTTTGTGGGATCATGTGTGCACCCACGTCTGTGGTGTAGCGATTAGGCGCCTCGTCGTCGCATTCAGGAGACCCAAGTTCTATTCCCAAGTGGGGAACATTTTTATTGAGTATCTCTATCTTTCTCATGGGACAATGTATCCCTCTCAGCTCGGATTAGCTCTGAAAGACATTGTAAGAGCCCGCTTCTGAAATAATAATTATTATTATTATTATAAATAATAGCATTTGTATAGCGCATATCCCCACTCAGCAGGCTCTATGCACTTTACACTATATTACCATAGAACACTCAGAAACATTCTCAGCTTCCCGGGAAGCATACAGTGCAAGCAGCTAATTAAGCGCTCAAACACTAACAAACTGACAAGATCTTTCACTGTCTATAGCTGGGTACCCATTCCCACCTGGGCGAAGTGGGGAAAACTCGTGTAAAGTGCCTTTCCCAAGGACACAACGTCGGGTCCCTGACAGGATTCGAACCCATGACCTTACGGTTGCGAGTCCGAGAGCCTAAATAATCTCAGTTGTGTCGGTGAGGGCGTAAAAGCTCCTGCTTAAAAAAAAAAAATCCCAATGATTATGGGATTCTGTGAAGGTTATTTACCTTTGCTCCTGCTTACTGTGCGTTTTGTTTTGTTTGGGCGTTTTTTCGGGGAAAGAAGGATTGTGGAAGGGGGGGGGGGGGCATTTGCTCTATGATCTTATCAGTTTGTTAGTGTTTGAGCGCTTAACCGGCTGCTTGCACTGTACGCTTCCCAGGAAGCTGAGAATGTTTCTGAGTGTTCTATGGTCTGTTTGCTTGGGTAATAATATATAGTTCAAAGCGCATAGAGCTTGCTTCCGAGTGGGGACATGCGCTATACAAATTATGCTATTTATTACTATTTATTATGTTCTTTGAAGGACTGGGGAGGGAGATGTGTGCATTCATGTTTGTGGGCGGGGTGAGGGAGGAAAGGAGGTTGTCCTGTTTTACTGATGTTGTTTGTAATGTTGATTTTAAAGGCTTAGTTTTAGTTTTAGTTTTAGTAGAGTTTTTAAGGCACTAGCAACTGCATAAGGTCATATGAGCGCCAGAAGATTAGAGGTGCTACAAGAGAGTAACAAACATTAAGAAGAAAAAGGGAGATAAGGACGATAGATGTTTCATAGGAAAGAAGAAGCAAACCACACCAGAGCACCCGCCAACCACCAACAGGCTTAGTTTGAAGTGGTGAGGCACAATGTAGGTCTTTTAGGAAGCGGGCTACACTACTCTGCCTGCAGGTCCACCCAGGGCTGAGTGGGATACAACATACTCAAACAGCTGGTAGGTAGGCGGAGATACCCAATAGAATAGACTTCCCACTTGGTAGTCGAACTCACCCCTTCTACTTACAAGAACAGAGAGTCTCAATTCTACAACATAGACGCCGGGTGTCTGCTTGTCTTCATGTGTGTATGTGTGTGTGCGTGTGTGTGTGTGTGTGTGTGTGTG
>NW_004797489.1:200642-201587 GCF_000002075.1 Aplysia californica | reverse complement strand
CAGTCGATCTGCGCACGCAAGGAGGTGCTATTCCTATTCTTCTTCTGGAAAAACGAAAGAGAGCTTCAAAACAGACTGCAGCGCCATCTGAAGCAAAGAGCATACTTCCTGCGAACACTTTTTTGGCTGAGTGGCCCATCTTGTTATTTACTATCTTTGATCTAATCTTGAGAAAGTGAGGCTTCCGTTCACAAGCAGTGCACACTGGTTCCACAATGACTTGACGATCGATTCTTATGAGTCCGTTCATCGAACGGGGTACCCAACTCGTTAGTTATAATGCACCTTGTTTCTACCCATTGCAACATCTCTTCAGCGGGAATTTCCCAATCTAAACATGGCACTGATAAGTGAAAATAAGTACCCGTCGATGGGCTCAGTATCAGATAGATAATGAGAACAGTTGTATTTAATATCATCGCAGGATCGCTGGTAAACAGGTATAGCACGATAAACAGACAGACATCGCTGTCCGAGGCGTCTCTAGCTATCACAAAATGGGAATCAAAGATACTTCACTGTTTTGGAAAGTTGGAATATGTCTGCAGGCTTTTGGTGAGTATGTGTATGTTGTATGTGTGCACGCGTGTGTGTGTGTGTGTGGTGTGTGTGTGTGTGTGTGTGTGTGTGTGTGTGTGTGTGTGTGTGTGTGTGTACGTCTGGTTAAAGGGTGTTTGTGTATGGGTTTGTTTTTGTGTATGTGTATGTTAATGAGTGTGTGTGTTTGTGTGTGCGTGTAAGTGTGTGTGTGTGTGTGTGTGCGTGTGTGTGTGTGCGTGTGTGTGTCTGTGGGTGTGTGTGCATGTGTGCAAGTGTTTTTGTATATGTGTGTATGTGTGTATGTGGTTTTGTATATTATATGTGTGTGCGTTGTGTGTCTGTTGGTGTATGTGAGAGTGAGAGAGGACAAAAAGAGAGAGAGAGAGAGCGAAAGAGAGAGGGAGA
>NW_004797489.1:199151-199976 GCF_000002075.1 Aplysia californica | reverse complement strand
AGAAGAAGAAGAAGAAGAAGGAGAAGAAGAAGAAGAAGAAGGAGAAAAAGAAGAAGAAGAAGAAGAGGAAGAAGAAGAAGTCGTTTTTTCTGTTTTTCTTCTCCTACATACAAAATGTTTACTGTGATTTTTATGTACAAATGTTCTTCTGGGTTTCTTTTTTTAAAAGGTCTTTTGTTGTTGTTTTTTAATGTATAAAAGGTCTTCTATTGTTTAGTTTTTCCATATACAAATATTCTCCAATTTTTTTACCCAAATTACAAAATAAAACGTCTTCGATTTTTTAACCCAAATTCAGAAAGTATTTCCCATTTACAAAAAGACTTCTGCTGGGGTTTTGTTTTCTCAATGTACAACATTTCTTTTGGCTTTCCTTTCCATGTACACAAGGTCTTCTGTTCCTTTCCCCTTATGTCCAAAATGTCTGTTTTTCCCTAAAAGACAAATAAACGGTTTTATTTGTTCCTTGAGTGTACAAAAAGTTTTCTGTTTCTTCTACATACTATGGTTTTTCTGTTTCTTTCCCCATTGTACAAAAGGTCATCTGTTTCCCCCAATGTACAAAAGCTCTTCTGTTTCCCCCAATGTACAAAAGCTCTTCTGTTTCCCCAATGTACAAAAGCTCTTCTGTTTCCCCCAATGTACAAAAGGTCATCTGTTTCCCCCAATGTACAAAAGCTCTTCTGTTTCTTCTCCCTGTATACAAAACGTCTTTTTTGCTTTTCCTGCAGTGTATACGAAAGGTCTTTTTTGCTTTTCCTCCAGTGTATACAAAAGGTCTTCAGCCTGTTTCCCCAATGTACAAAAGATCTCCTGTCTGTTTCC
>NW_004797489.1:196146-197260 GCF_000002075.1 Aplysia californica | reverse complement strand
TTTTTACAGGGGAGGGGTATTTGGAAGGGGGGGGGGCTGTTCGTGATCCTCAACGAACATTTTGCTAAGAGACAGAGTAGCTTCCCCTGACTCTGGTTTAATCATAGCTTCGTAATTTTAGTATTGCCGAATTTGAACTTTCCTATGTTGCATTTGAACTGACCATGACGATTTTAGTTTTTCCTAGTGTTTACGTTTGAGCTCTCCTGTGATTACGTTTGATCTGGCAACTGTTTACGTGCTCCATTGTGTTGAATTTGAACTCTCTTTGTTGAATCAATTTGACGGTTGTCATACCGGTATTTCAACTTTCATTGCTGCATTTGAACTCTGTATCTTGATACTTGATTAGGAAAAGGGTGCATTGTAAGTGCCGGTGGTCTAAACGATTGTGTGTATGCTGATAACCCACAGCCGCATTTTTGTGTCCTGTCCAAAGTCTAATGTAACCAACTTATTGACCGGCATGAGCTGCTGTGGAGTTGAAAATATTCACAAGTGGATGGTTGTCAACAAACTAGTGATGAACGAGAAGAAGACAAAATCATTACTGGGCAACACCAACAGGACGTTTTAACTCAGTAGCATTGATAGCGTGAGGATAGGTTCTGAAGATTATACTGCTTTTAGTAAGAAAGAAAAAAGCCTAGACGTTTACTTTGACCATAAATATCGTCAATGAAACATCCAATCAATCACAAATGCAAACAAATGTATTGTGAATTAAGGAAAATATACCAAATATCTCACCTTTTGAATTTAAATTCTTTCCAGCTTCGCATTCCACAATTTATTTTATCAAGACTTGATTTACTTTTCGTCATTTTAAATTTTGAAATGAATAGCAGTCCGCAGCGGTGTCAAATAAGAGCTGCTCAATTAATTTTCTAGAATTATCTTTTAAAACAACATCAATTATTAATAAAGTTACATAGGCTACCGGGTAAAGCTACAATCGGTAACAAATTTGCTCTTTTGTGTACATGAACAACAATGAACATTAATTTGACATATTGAGTCATACGTACCATCAAGACATTTGAGATCTGCGGATAAGAATCTCATGTCCACAATAAAGTCAAGAAATGTGGACGTTCATTTTATTCCTATACTC
>NW_004797489.1:192325-195144 GCF_000002075.1 Aplysia californica | reverse complement strand
TATAGTATTATACATAAAATCAAAGGAGGCAGACTATTTATTGTAGGCTTGCTGTGTACTTGCACTACAACAGTTTCGTTCAGTTTTGAAAGATAAACACAATCCATGCCGGTACAATTTTTGAAACAGATTAGGGACTTGAGCAGCGTATCTCAAGTTCCTGTCAATGAGGTCATACAGAGGTCTGTTTCGAGCCTCACATTCTCAGATAGGATGTTGACGAGCTGTTAAAATGCCCTAGGCCCAGATAGCCAGTTTTGCAGAGGAGTGAGGCGGGAAAAACTGCTTTATTCTTTATAACATTGCGCCTACTTTATGTATCTTTCCATACCTTTTTTTTTTTTTGCAACAAAAATTTAAATTTTGACAAATTATTTCTCAAGTTCATGAAACCAATACCACATGTGGTCGCTTTTAAGGTCAAGCGGGCTAACCCAAATTTCAGGGGTTTCTAGAAATCTTGACCTACACCAAAAGTGGGCATTGCCCTACCTATAGGAGAAGTTTGTTTTGTTTGGTGTGTTTACTTGTTTGGTTATAGAGAAAACTCTCCTTGTCTTTCAAAGAAACTGAGGAAGGGTCCAGCAACTTTACGTTCGATTTTCTCAAAACAGAACTTTGCCGGATAGCCACCTTGTGCTTAAAACCGATCATATTGATAAAGATACCTACAGATTTACTCTTACCCTATACGGTTAGGTACATCAGGCGGAGAGCTGTCGACGCCACACTTGCCTGTCTCTGGACACCTTTTTCAATCTCGGCACATCCACGCCCTGGGTGGTTACCTCATCCCTAAATGTTCCCCAACCGAGTCCAGTTGGTCTACCTCTTTTTCTTTCTCTTTGTCTTTTTCCAGTTGGTCTACCTCTTTTTCTTTTTCTTTGTCTTTTTCCAGTTTGTCTCCAATTAATTAGGCCTTGACCTTGACCATCAATGATTGATTTATAGAGGCATCAGCCATCCATGTCCAGGTGCTGTGTTAACCTCTTTTTCCTGTCAGCGGATTAATAATTTTTTTTTGGCCAATTTATTGGTTCCGCTATCTATGGTTCTCAACCTGGAAACGCCTATAGTTCGCTGTAATTGCCATCTCTCATCACCCCCCCCCCCCTTATAGTGTCATCATTTATGTTACCGTCTATTTTTATCGATAATTAATTAGGATTCAGCTATTAAAAACAAACACGGCCTTGTTTTGTCTTCCACAGACTGGGTGCGTGCGGCACGGGCAATGACGGGTATCTCCCTAGGTTTTAACCTGACGACCATCGGCCTGTCTCTGGTCGGAGCTTTCTACCCCACCAAGATGGCTAGCCTAGCAGCCGCGGCCACAGCGGCTGTGTCTGGTAATGTATACCAGTGGAAGGCCGTGTGCCACCAAAGCAGAAATGACGCGATTTTTAAACAATATGTTTTGTTTGTTTGTTTTTGTGTTGTGGGGCGGGTTTTTTGTTTGTTTGGTTGTTTGTTTGTTTGTTTTTTGTTTTTTGTTTTGGTTTTATTTTTTTTATTGTAGTTGTTGTTGTTATTGTGGGGGGGGATTGGGGGGGGGTTGTTTTGTTTGTTTTTTGTGGGGGGGGTTTTGTTTGTTTGTTTTTGTGTTGTTGTTGTTGTTGTTGTGTGTGTGTGTGTGGTAGCCTATCCGTTCGAAATGTTCGGAGCCCCGAAGAGTGTGCTCTTCGCCAGGGCCACCGCCTCCCTTGGGTAGCGGGTGAGGCAGTCCAACCTCCCTGAATCCTCCCCGAAGAGATGCCACCGCCGGGCCTCCGTGGCGGGGCATCTCTGCAGCCAGTGCTCCAAATCTTGGGGCTCCTCGCTGCACAATGGACATATTGGGTCCGATGTTTTGTCTATTCTATTTTTGTAGGCCCGAAGCCCAGAGAAATGACCGGTCCTGATTTTTGCCAGTAATGACTGGTCACTGCGGGACATAATAAGAGCCTCTCGTTTTAAAGAAAATGCCCTGTATACTTCCTTCGTCCGCGTGTGGCATATAGGGGGGTTGTTGTTGTTGTTGTTGTTGTTGTTGTTGTTGCTGTTTTTGCTTGCGGGGGTGGGGATGTCTGGAGGAGACAATTCGGGTTGTTCGTTCCTGGCGTACATAAACAGCTCAAAGGTTAATTAAGGAGCACAAAGATGGACAAACAGAACATGGGCAATTTCGAGTCGCTAATTACGAACATGACATGACATTAACCTTTTTCATCGGAACAGAATATCATTATTATTTTTTTTAGTTCTGATTTTTATTTCCGAGGAGTCATAACGCGACCCGACAAAAATCCCCCCCCCCCTCCCCCAATGCAGCATTCCAACCGACCCGTCTTTTGTCGGAGGGAATCGTGTTGTTTTGGTGGACACAACCAGTAAAAATGAATTCTCAGTGACAGCTATAGTAAAAACAGGTGCTCTATTTCAGCAACCGACTTTCCTTGGGGGCGATCGATTTTTTGTTCAACCGGTTTCTTTCTGGTTTGGTGGACACGCAGGGTTAAACCCAGTATACTTTGTGTTCTTTCAATCCCTGCTTCCGTTCACGTACAACGTTCATCAGAAATGTTATTCGTTGCTTTGGTTTATTCTTCTTTTAAACGTTTACCCTCACAATTCTCTTTTCATTGCAAATACTGTCATTGCTATCATCATCATCATCATCATCATCATCACCGTCATCATTAGTTTTGCGTGTGTGATCGTTAGTACTGTGATTGTAAATATATTGATGATGATGATGATGATGATGATGATGATGATGATGATGATGATGATGATGATGATGATGATGATGATGATGATGATGATGATGATGATGATGA
>NW_004797489.1:189777-190722 GCF_000002075.1 Aplysia californica | reverse complement strand
AGAGACAGTCGTACGAACAGACTGACAGACATAGAAAGAGAGAGAGAGAGAGAGAGAGAGAGAGAGAGAGAGAGAGCAGGGGCGAAGAGAGAGACATCTGAGAATCCTATCCAGGATGATTAAATACTGTGTACGTTTATGACAAAAGAAACATAAAACATGTTGCAAAAAGAAAACAATAAACATTTAATTATAATAATAACAATAATATCATCGGTTGTTGTTATTTAACGTTCGTGTATAACGTCTAGCTCTCCATAATGCACAAAGCAAATTACTTCTTAGGCGCTGTGTGGGACCTCGAAGTGCGAACCTTACAGAGAAGGGCAAACGAAGGGGTCAGAAAAATTGAGGGTCACCGGTAGGTAGGTCCCACTTCTTTTCCTTCCCTCCATTGTTTCTGGCTGCCATTCTCTCTCCCAGAATTCTTCTACCGTTTCTGCCTCCAGGCGCATTCAAGCTAAGAGAGATCCAAAATTAAAGCAGAAAGACCGAGAAACTCTAGAAAAAATTCATTTGGGAATCGAACTCGGGTCCTCTGTGTACGACGTGGAATGCCTAACCACTACACCACACTCGTTTGTTTGGGGATAGTCAAGATTTGTTGTCTTTTAAGTCGTTTCAAAAAACACGAAGAAAACAAACTCTTACCAAAGTAAAGTTATGTAAAGGTCTGAACTACAAATGTTTGAATCGTTACAAGTAATTCAACACAATGACGCTAGACTGATAACAAGATCTACAAAACGAGATTGTGTCACTCCATTATTAAAAGAACTGCGTTGGCTCCCTGTAAAAGAACGAATAATATTTAAAATCTGCGTCATGTTTTTTCAAATGTGTAAATAAAACTGCTCCTTTTTATCTACAAGAACTTATCAGTATATATAAACCAGGGAGAAACCTAAGATCATCAAACGATAACACCCTATTTGTGACACCTGT
>NW_004797489.1:185214-188037 GCF_000002075.1 Aplysia californica | reverse complement strand
CCCAGAGTGGAGTCCCCTTATGTGCGTTGAAGGTTGAGTAAGTTCCGAATGGAGACCTCAACTTGAATTCTACTTCTATCCAATTCTTATTTGAAGGGAAATCCTCATAGAATAATAATAATACTGCTTTCCAGTAGAACTTTTGAATTGTGTATTAAAGGAATAATATTATTTAATACGATTCAGGGACGCGACCAACTCTTAGCACATCAACGGTAAATCATAACTGGTTTATGTCCAGAAAAACTACTTTTGAGATAAACACACAAACAAAACGTCGTTCAAAAGTTAGTTTTACCAATATATTATTATTTTCTAATTTGCAATTTAAGGAAGGCTATTCCACCATTGCACGCAGGTACCTTTGTCCTCCAATTTTTCAGTCCCACAAAGTTCCCCGTAACTCCACACCTATGTAACTTATGTGCATAAAATTATAATAACACCACCAAGCCTAGTGGTGGCCTAGTGGTTAGGCTCTCGGACTCGCAACCGTAAGGTCGGGGATTTGAATCCTGTCAGGGGCCCGACGTTGTGTCCTTGGGAAAGGCACTTTACACGAATTTTCCTCACTTCACCCAGGTGGGAATAGGTGGGAATAGGTACCCGGCTATAGACAGTGAATGATCTTGTCAGTTTGTTAGTGTTTGAGCGCTTAATCAGCTGCTTGCACTGTATGCTTCCCGGGAAGCTGAGAATGTTTCTGAGTGTTCTATGGTCTGCTGGGGTAATAATATAGTGTAAAGCGCATAGAGCTTGCTGTCGAGCGGGGTTATGCGCTATACAAATGCTATGTATTATTTATTATTATTATTAGAAGAAAGCAATGCTACGTGCAATAAATATACAATTAGATCCTAGATGAAGTGGCCTGACATGGGTTTGGTAGATTTTTTTTTTGCGCCTGTAGACAACCGAACGATGCCGTGCACCGGTGAAATCCCACATCTTAAATGATCTAAATATTGTGTCAAAGAGAGCGCAGAAAACCTATACATGTATATCTAAATAAAAACTGGGAAGTGGAGACCTCAACTAGATTGTTATCATGAAGCACCAAATCTGTGACAAACCTCAGCAAGCATGGTTCGCCATTCATTCCTCTGCTAGGAAGCTCTCAAATAGGCTATATTAATATCATCCTGATCTTTCCGCATCATCTGTCTTTTGGGGCTTTCCAAGTACATTACAAATTGCTATGAGTCTACCTCTGCTTCGTTTGCCTTCAATTTTACCTGTGCGAGTTTGATGTTAAAAGACATTATGTCTATTCAAATGTCGTATAAATTGCATAAAAGACCTTAATTAAGAACTGCTAATACATAGTTATTTGAGGCCCAACATGGACCTAAGCGTTTTCTTGAACTTTGAACTCATGCTGTAATAGACAAACACGTTGATGCTCGAGTTGACGGCATACAAGAAGTACGCCACGCCCCAACACAGACGGTACAGCTTTCCGTAGCGACCTTGACCGCTGAACTCCGGTTCTATCAAGGTCGCCACTGAGGACATCTGCGCCGGGAGGAAACACAGCAGGATAACGGAGGAGAGCAAGACCACCATGCGGATCAGACGCCTCTCTTTGACGGAGGAGGAGGTGCTTGAGCTGTTGCTGTTGCCGCTGTTGCTGTTTGCTGCTGTCGTCGTCGCCGCCACCGCCGCTGCTGTTGTTGTAGTGGAGGTGGTTGGTGTAGTGGCAGTGGTTGACGACCGTAAAAATCCTTGTCGAGATCTCTGGTGTTGAGTGAGGAAAATTATTAAGGCCAAGGTCACTACGCAGAGACAGATTAGCGAAGAGATTTGTAAAGGCGTGGCTAGGACGTAGGAAATATAGGTGAGAATTACGTAGTGCTCCGTGAAATAAAGGTTTAGAACAGTGGCATTGTTGGTGGAGTCACGGCGATACCCAAATCTGAGGGCGAAAAGAGACGGCACAACGGTTCCTATGGCAACCACGAAGATGGCCACCACAGCGATCAACGTGACCTTCGGGGTGATTATTTCCTTGACCTTGAAGGGAAGTGCGATACAGAGGCACCGCTCCACGCAGATGAAGACCGCGAGCGACGAGCTATTTATAGCCAGGCCTAGCACCAGCCAGCCTCCTGGGGAAGACGGGGATGGGGGAGGGGGGGGGGATAAATAGATGGATGAAGAAGACATTATAATTATATAGACAACGACGTCAACAATGACGCTAACTGTATGAAGAAAAATGGTAAAACAAAGAAATGAGATGAGGAAAAAGAAGGAGAGGGAGGAGGAGGAAGAGAGGGATGAGGAAGAGCAAGTGGTGAGGAGGAGGGAGCAGGGGGAGTAGTAGGTTAGAGAGGTCAATGAGCGAGGGAAGAGGAGGAAGAGGCGGAAGAAAAAGAAGAAGAAAATTAGTAGAACAAAAGGTTTTACGTTCCCCCATAGGATACTCGGCGGCAAAAAGATGCATACAGTTTAATGAGCCAAAAAGAAAACCAAAACCATGAAGCTTCTTCCAATGCAAAGACCGTAACACCATTGAGGGAGAAAAATAAATGAACATTAAAGCTAGACGAACTAAGAAAAACAATACCCACAGGAAAAGAAAACAAAACGAATAATAACGCAGTGGTCACAACTGAGGATATCGCCATTTTGTTTGGTTTGTTAACGCAGTCGCACTAGGAGATCCCGCCACTTAAGTAACCTAATAGTGTTTATAGAGGCGTTAAACCCATACCATTTTACTCTACTCTATCCGAGGTCAGTGGAAATTAATGTTTGGTGCAGCCTAAATGTCTGGACCCGTGCCCTGCCCAGTGTCCGACTTCATGAAATCGCCCCCCA
>NW_004797489.1:177686-185077 GCF_000002075.1 Aplysia californica | reverse complement strand
TGTGTGTGTGTGTGTGTGTGTGTGTGTGTGCCTAAAGAAAGGTACCAAAAGTCGGATTTTGACCATTTTGAGTTAAGGGATGTACCTTATAGACAATTTAATGCTGAGGACAGGGGTCTTCGAATTTTTTAGATATATCGAGTAGTTTTTTAGATATTGCACATTTAGCGAGGTAGGATATAAAAACAAAATTTTGAGAAAATGAGCTTTTTAGTTTGATAAACGTGAGAACACACAAACTTTCGAAAAACGATTTTTAAAATGTATTTATTTATTGAAAATTCATTTCCCAGTTGCATTCAGTTGACATCAATATCATGAATGGAATTCAATGGTAAAACATAGCAGGGAAGAGAAAGCGTGCTTCAAGAATATATTTTGACACCTTTTAACAGCAGTTTTCATCATTTGTTTTTGTTGTACCCAACCCTCAAAATAATTAAAAACAGAATATTTAGAAGTTAAAGCAATGAAAACTCTTTGAGCGCATTTTAAAAAAAAATTGTCAGATCTATCATTTTTTTTATGGAAACACATTTTGGTCAAAAAAAACAATTTGTGTCATTATCAGCCTGTAGCTCGAAACGGTCGGGGGCGACTTTTTGGTACCTTTCTCTAGGCGCACACACAAATATTTGCATACACGGGTCCCTTTAAAGTAAGACAAAACCAGCAAACGATACAACAATTTAAAAATGACCTAGATGCAGTGTTTCCGTTGGCTCTAGAAATTCCAACGCTTCCTTCACCAAAGACGCCAAGCGGTATCCTAGCAACGACGTGAGCATGAGTAGGTCGGAGATGGTTAGGCCCATCAAGGAAATGTTGATCGTATCCCCGAAACCTTGGCGGATGAATACACACACATTGACGGCGTTGAAGCCGAGTCCAATCAGGCACATGAGGTACGTCATACTGTAAGGTACGTAGCAAAGCCAGTGCAGATCAGCTGTGATCATTGGCGGGGAAACTGCCAGATTTTCTTCAAATGAGAAGTTTAACTGCTTAAAAGGAATCTGCTCCATTTTCGTTGCCCGATGACCGCCAATACAAGTTGAAACTGTATGTTACACCAATTGATTATGTCACTAAATACACAAAGATAAGGAGGATGTACGATGACTTCGGAGCTCCCACAAACTGTTTTAGTAGAGGTTTTATGGGGCTCACAACTGTATAAGGTTGTAAGAGCACCAAGGGGGAGATGTCAACAGAAAATTCCTTAGAGGGAATCAGACTTACTCTTCTCACCTCTCTAGCTTCAACAGCACAAAGTCTGCTTCGACTATCAAGGCACCACGGAAATAGTGGGTCACAACAGACTAAGAAATGCTGAAAAGTTTACTTGTTTTTTGTATAATTATGTGTGTTCTGGTCAGTCGACAACGCACAGCTTTGAGGCATTTTTAAAAAGAAGCATGGTTTCGTTATCCACACAGATTTTTTGTTTCAATTCTGCGTGCTTATTTGAAATTTTCAAAAGGCATGCAACAAAATGAACGACGCCAGACCAATGGCAATGTTGTTGGCACATTTCGAACTATCAACAAATGAAATAAGCCAATTCGTGCTTCCGAATTTTATTTTTAAGTATTATGATCGCCCAGAATATGCCGCAACATTATATTTGTACTGCTACTGATCGGGTATTATCATTGTGAGTCTACTATGTCCAGAGTTTACAGAGAAAGATTCTAATTTCGTCTATAAAACAAAATTAATTTATTATCTTACACAAGACAGGCAACAAAACTCATGCTATGAAATATCAAAATGTGTGTTTCTGTTTTTTGTGTAGCATGATGGTTCAGAATGTGCCCCAACGTTGCCTCTGTTCTGCTGCCGGTCGGTGTTGTATCAATGCGTCGGCTACTTCCTTGAAGAGTTTAGAGAAATTAATTATTATACTGTCACCTAGCAGTGAGAGATTTGTCTTGGTCGTTAACTATGGCTGTAGTACTTACAAAGGTTACGTGCACTCACGCACACGCTCAACAAGACAGGACATTAGTGTCACATTAGTAAATACATGTCTCATGTGCTGGGACAACCTGCTCCGTGAAGCATTCTCTCTCTCTCTCTCTCTCTCTCTCTCTCTCTCTCTCTCTCTCTCTCTCTCTCTTTCTCTCTCTCTCTCTTTCTCTCTTTCTCTCTTTCTCTCTTTCTCTCTCTATCTCTCTCTCTCTCTCTCTCTCTCTCTCTCTCTCTCTCTCCGTCTCTCTCTCTCCGCATGAACAGAATGGTTATCGCTCAGAAAAAGGTTTTGTGCTAAGAAGGTATTTATAAGAAACGTGCTGTAATATCGAAAAGAACAGACAGCCGACTGAGATTAAATTAAGTGCCAATGTACAAATGAATTTGTTGTATATGTGACGAGGATAGATGTCAGTTTTGAAACAACAAATGTAAGCAACAGTTGCGAATATCAGATTTTGTTTGATGAAATTCAGAAAATAAAACGCGTTAAAAAATTTTACATTGCTCATTTTTTTGAACGAATGACTTTAAAAAAAAACATTTTTACTAACGACCGATCGAAAGTCGAGTTATATTATATAAGATAGTTTGAAGAGAACAGATTACAAAACTCCTTCTTTAAAACTCAGGATCACTCAGTTATAGACAACGAAAGATCGTGTCGGTTCGTTAGTGTATTAGCGTAAATAGTATGTAATCCGCAACTTGCACTGTATGTATGCTACCCGGGAAGCCGAGAATGTTTCTGAGTCGTGTCTCAGGCTTGCTTGTATAATATTAGTTGCAAATCGCATATAACATGTCGTAGAACATTAATATGCGCTCTATAAACGCAATTTTTATTTTTTTTATTATTATTATTATTATTATTATTAATATTATTATTATTATTATTATTATTATTATTATTATTATTATTATTATTATTATTATTATTATTTATCACTATCATTATCAATATCGTTATCCTTATCATTATTATCCCATTCCCAGACTCAGCCTCCAAATGTCTCAGATAGACGTACCTATTCTGCCACATGTATATATAAAAATATTCCTAGCGTACAAATAAACCAGAGGTAGGAAGAAACAACTCCTCCGCGTTGTCCTAATTGATTTATGAGTGTGAGAATACAAATAGTGTCTCTGCGTTGACCTAATTGATTTACGAGTGTGAGAATACAAATAGTGTTTACACCTATGTTTTTGAAACTCGCTCTCAGATTCTTAGTTCTATTTTGATATGTTCTCACTATGTAGTTCTTTTTTTAAAAAGTAGATGGCAATATGTACTCGCAAAATATCTTAATCGAAGCTAAGATGACATTCAACTTGACTTAAGCTGTGAAAAGATAAACTGTTATAGCATTCCCGTTTACTGACAACGCTTTCAAAAAAGAAAATAGAGAATAAAATCACATAATAAGCAAGCGCCTGCTCTTAAAACAGAACATGGCTTCTTGTTGAAACGATTAGAACAATTTGTTGGTTTTGATTGTAGAACAACAATTTTCAAACACTACCCCCACAAGGAGAATCCATGAAGATATTGAAATAGCTATAATATTTATATGGGAGGCATCAGGGTGAAATCAGGGGCTCGTCAAAATAATGAAATCAAAGAAACAGGCATTTTCCTTCAGTTTGGCATTTTTATCAAATTCTTGTTGTTGTTGTTTGTAGTTGGGTTTTTTTCGTTGTTATTTTTTTTGTTGGCCCAGCGCCATTACGTCCATATAAAAACGCATTTCCGTGTGCATTGTACTGAAAAATGTTGATTAAGGGCACAAAATAAGTACATTTTTCTTTTTCAAAGACTCTCAAGATCCTATACAATTACCAAACGTTGGCAGCCATTTTCTCATTATTTTTACCTCTGATACCATACCACCCTTTCCTCCTTCAATCGCAAATATTTCGACTTCTATTCAAGATAAATGGATGGGGGGGGGGGGGGGTCTTAGAAAGCAGGGCAAATAAATAAGCTCTCAGATGATACAAATAACTCCACAAAAATTTGGGGGGGGCCCTTTTTTTCCCCCCCGTCCGGGCCCCGATTTTTCCCCCTTCCCCGGGGGGGCCCGCACTCAAATACACGCCCTTTATGTCATTAAACTTCTAGGTTGCTCCGTAAGATTGTCTAAGATTAAATAATAGCTTTCTTGGGGGGGGGCGGTTATGTGTTAGAGAGTGTATTTAAGATGTATACGCGCAAACAGCAGCAGTCATTCCAAATAACGATCATTGCCTTAGGAAAACTGGGAACGTGCGGAGAAGTGAAGTGTACCAGATGACACAAAGGGAAAGAAATCAGAAATTACAACAGAGGAGTCAGACGGATGGAGAAAATTAGTTTGAACCCAAACACTCGCAAACGTTTTGTTTTTTGTTTTTAACTTGTTTTTGGATAATGAAATATTGGCCTGAACATATTATACAAAATAAGAAGAAAAAAATGAAAAGTAAATCTGATACAGGAGACTGACGTTCGTTTAGGCGAAAGATAAAAGACACAGTCACACTAGACGCATTTTTAGGATAACACTCGCTAGCATAAGATAACGCTACAGTCAGGTTTTTTTTCCCCCACTGTTCAATCTACCTAGCCACACTGTCAGCCAAGTTGGTATCACTCTGGGTTGTTGTAAGGTTGATCCTGGTTCTCATATCAAACGAGGCTGTGATTTTTTTTTAAAACCCACTTAATTTCGAACCTGTCAACGACGATCAACCATTATTTTGGAGAAAAGAGTTGACTTTAGACAGGTGGTCCTCTTAGACTTACCCATTTTGACCAAAGCCAAGCTCATTAACTCTATCTTCATCCCCATCTTGACCCACCAGTGCCAGACATGGACGCTGACCAGAAGTCTGGAACGTAAGATAACCACCTGCGAGATGAGATGTCTAAGGAGAGCCGTCAACAAAAGCAGAAGGGACAAGGTCAGAAAAAACAAGATCAGAGAAATGGTGGGAACAACACCTGTCCTCTACTACATTCAGAGGCAAACAATCAGGTGGTTTGGACATCTCACACGTATGGCACCTCACCAGCTTGCCAGCAAAGCCTACTACAGGAAAGTATCAGGGTACAAAGCAAGAGGAAGAACAAAAAAGACCTGGATCCAGGGTGTGAAGCATAACCTCCCTATGAACATTCAATATCCCACCCAGCCAGGTCATCAAAATTACTAGAGACAGGAAGTTCTTTTTCTCCTCGACGCCCCAGAGGTACAAGAGGACGGATAAAGTGAAGTAGAGTAAAGGCCTCTTAGACAGTGCCATAATAGCTTTGTTAACCCTCTCCGTACGCCCTGGGGTCACTTTGTACCCCCGGGGTTGTATTCTTCACATTTTAGAATACTTCTAGTACGAAGATCTCTTAGAAACTTTTAATATTTCTCAAAAAAGCATTTTGACAGACTGCTCCAACGGATCGGATTAACGAGTAAATTTCCTCTTTCGAAAGTGGTGGCACAGAGTTCCCCACATCGTATGGATACGGTAGTAAAACACGACGTAGGGATAGGATTAAAATGCAAGGAGGGAACGGAAAAGTGTCCTTTGTACTGGTGATTGTCTGGAACAGGTTGTCATTTGAGCAGATTCCACTTTATTTGGAGGGAGATGGTGTAGGTATAAATTTTTAGAAGGAGCTAGCACAAAATATACAATTAATTGCTTGAGCAAAAAGAAAAATGTTATGTTCTGATTTCGTTAAAGGTGCTACTAGCGACAATTATAATAATATTTCAAAGAATGCTAACGTTTTCTATTTTCAGCCAAAAGTTGATAAAAATTGCCAAACCGGCGGGAAAATGCGTGTATCTTCAATTTTATTATTATGACGGACGCCTGATTTCACCACGATGCCTGACGTAGTATCACAAAATGTAAGTACGGTTATGAATAATAACATACTTTGAGACAAAAAGGAAGTGTTTCAACTTTACTTGGCGGGTACAAAGCTAGCATCTGACACAGACGAAACGGTCTGGACGTCTGACTCACTGGTGTGTCAACCAATCTGCCCTAACAGCCTACAACCAGTGTAGTTTGAAGTCTCCAGGCGAGCGCTGCTCTGGTGTGGTGTGCTTTCTTTCCTATCAAATATCTATCTTCCTTTCCTCTCCTCCTTCTTTTTAATGTTTGTTATTCTCTTGTAATACCTTTAATCTTCGGCACTTGTGTGACCTTATAGTGTTGCCAGTGCCGTAAAACTCTTTCTAAAACTAAATAGAAATCTTTAGTATTTATAGAATGAACTAATTGTATTGCAAGTACCATAAAACGTTTACTAAAGCTAAGCCCGCACTGCATACAAAATAAGACTACCTTGCTAGAGAGCGAGAGGAAAACCCAGGAAAAAGTGGATTGAGAGAGTAGTTAATGACAACTAAGACTCAAACCGAAATGAAAATATGCTATGGCATAGGGAAACAGCCGATACAGTTTGGAGAAGTTTTATATATATGTGAGGCAGCGTGGTGAAATCAGGCGCTCGTCAAAATGGCGAAATCAAAGAAGCCGGCATTTTTCTGGGTGTTTGGCAATTTTTTCGAAATACTTTTTTTGCCACAGCACCTTTTATGCCCTTTTCAAAACATGTCAAATTTTGCAGAAAAACTGGACCCTGGGTTATTTTACCTATTACCAAAAAAAAGTAGATTCTAATTGGAACCTCAACTTAGTAATATTCAGCAACAATTCTTTGCTGAGAGCTATTTTAATTGTTGAGTTCCTGTGGGCACCTTTTAACCTTGTCCTATATTTCTGTGAGGATGTTACAGAAAAAAGTTCATTTAAGGCACCAAAAAATGTAAATTTCCAGTTTCCAAGGACTCTCAACCTTTGGAAATCACCTAACTCTGGCGGCCATTTTCTTACTAATTCTATCTTTCATATCGGCTTACTCCTCCCTCCTTCAGTCACAAATATCTCGACTTCTCTTCAAGATCTCTATAGATGAGTGTTCATTTCACCAATTGCAAGACAAATGAACAAACTTTACGATACTTCCAACAACTCATGTGCCCAAAAATTGACGAGCGCATGATTTCACCGCGTCGTGACACATATAAATAAGGCAGTTATTCATACTATAGTGTCCCATACCTCGCCTAGTCAGAACACGGGCGGCAGCTCTGGTGCTGGGGAACTGAAAGTCAGTTGTTATTTTTTTTTCTTTTTGCAGAGGTTTTACGGCGCTCGCAACTGAGGCTCTGGTCACACTGCAAGCAGAGCGGGCATAGCAGAGCGCAGCATTGAAAATTAATACAAAGACAAAGAGGCGACTGGCTGTGCGACTCGAGGCGGGTCAAGCGCAAAGATGGCGGTTTATTTATTGCCTCTGGCTTAGCTTGAAATTTGCTCACGTCTGCACGCACGTTGTTGTTAATTGTCAATAAAAGAAA
>NW_004797489.1:175561-177586 GCF_000002075.1 Aplysia californica | reverse complement strand
TAATTACTGGTGGTGATCTATCGTCATCGTGTCTTGTCCACGCTCTGTATATTGATGAAACTGTCTACAGTCTACAGTAATTTTCTTTTGTAAATCATAATTTGCCAAGGCCATAGTTTTCCTACGACTACTACCCCAGATGTTTGACATGATGTTGATGAGCACTTATTTCTTGTTTGTTCGAGGCTGAGAGAACAACCGTGTGTGTGTGAACGGGCTGGCAATAAATTATATATATATACATGCTCACCCTGTGCTTTTTAGTTTTTAGTTTTAGTAGAGGTTTTACGGCGCTCGCAACTGCATAAGGTCATATGAGCGCCAGAAGATTAGAGGTGTTACAAGAGAGTAACAATTAAAAAGAAGAAGGCGAGATAAGGACGATAGATGTTTGATAGGAAAAAATGAGCAAACCACACCAGAGCACCCGCCAACCACCCACTTAGCAAGAGTTTTACACAGCACTTGCAAGACAATTAGGTCATACAAGTGGAACATTAGTAGAAGTGTTTCTGGAGGGAGACAGTGTCATACAAAAAGAAAAGAGAGAAAGAGGAAGTTTTTTAAAGTTTTTGTTTTAGTAGAGGTTTTACGGCGCACGCAACTGCATAAGGCTCTGGCCACACTGCAAGCAGAGCGGGCACAGCAGAGCGCAGCAGTGAAAATTATTACAAAGACAAGGAGGCGACTGGCTGCGCGACTCGAGGCGGATCAAGCGCAAAGATGGTTTATTTATTGCCGCTGGCTTAGCTTGAAATTTGCTCACGTCTGCACGCACGTTGTTGTTAAGTGTCAATAAAAGAAATAGATAAAAATCAAAGAGGAGAGGGGGGGAGAGAGAGAGGGGAGAGAGGGGGGGAGAGAGGGGAGAGAGTGGGGGAGAGAGAGAGAGAGAAGAGAGAAAGAGAGAGAGAGAGTGAAGGGGAGGGGCGCGAGAGAAAATGAGAGATGAATGAGTGTACACAAAGGGAATGTTTTAGAGAACAATGAATAGGTATATTTTGTATTCGTGCTCAGGCGTGTCCAGCGTGCAAACGTGAGTATATTTTCTAGCTTTGCGAGCTAAGATAAATAAACCCGATTTAATTGCGCTCGAAAACGCTGGAAATTTTCTCCCTTCTGTCTGACATTCAGTGACAATAACAATGACAAGAAAGGAAAAAGAAAGTACGTTACAGCTTAGAAAAGGGTGATGAAAAGCAGAGTAAACTATTGTAGAGACTTGACAGAACGTCGGGTTGTGAACTAAACACAGACGAATTAATCTAGATCTGAAGTTTATTTACAAGCGCTTTATATACGCATGTGCGCATTAATAATAAAACAACATTCGTTTAAATGGACTACTTTAGCACGCCGGTGTCGTGTGACTTGGCCAAAGTCGCTACACTATGAATTTAATTTGTACTCTAAACTCTTATTCCACACAAGGCGTTTCATGATCTCTTCTCGATTATATAATAACATAATTATACTTGCCGACCCCATCGTTTGCCCCAACATTCCCTTCGCCAACCCTTTCATCTCTCTCTCTCTCCCTCCCTCTCTCTCTCTCTCTCTCTCTCTCTCTCTCTCTCTCTCTCTCTCTCTCTCTTTCTCTCTCTCTCTCTCTCTCTCTCTCCCAGGTGCACCCATTTCTTTTTGCTTTTTATCTGTTGAGTCTCCTGGTCGACCAGGACAAATAACGCCAGTCATTTCCTATCCATGGGCAACTGAAACTGATATGAAAAAATAACGCCACATGACGTTGCATTGCACCGCCCGCTCCGCTCTGCTTGCAGTGTGGCCACCCAATGTTAGCGCCTCAAACAGCTGCGCTCTGCTGTGCCCGCTCTGCTCGCAGTGTGGCCACCTAATGTTAGCGCCTCAAACAGCTGCGCTGTGCTGTGCCCGCTCTGCTCGCAGTGTGGCCACCCAATGTTAGCGCCTCAAACAGCTGCGCTCTGCTGTGCCCGCTCTGCTCGCAGTGTGGCCACCTAATGTTAGCGCCTCAAACAGCTGCGCTCTGCTGTGCCCGCTCTGCTC
>NW_004797489.1:173532-175461 GCF_000002075.1 Aplysia californica | reverse complement strand
GGGGGGGTATGTGTGCGTATGCGTGTGCGTGTGTACGTGTGTTTAGTTACGTGTTTAAAACTCTCTATTTTGCAACACACGGATATTATCGTCGATTTGCTTTTAAACACACTGAGGATTCTATGATTATTATTATTTTCTTATTTCCCATTCACCACAACAGGATAAAGCATGAGAGAAAATTAATAAGAAATTTTAAAAAGAAATAAGATGCCTCTCCTTCGTATTATTCTGATCCTTTTTTCCACTGTACCCTCTTTTTATTCAGATAGCAATGGAAGAATGGGCAGTCAGATGTTCGGGTGCACCCATTTCTTATGGTTTTTATCTGTTGAGTCTCCTGGTCGACCAGGACAAATAGCGCCAGTCATTTCCTATCCATGGGCAGCTGAAACTGATATGAAAATATAACGCCACGTGACGTTGCATTGCACCGCCCGCTCCGCTCTGCTTGCAGTGTGGCCACCCAATGTTAGCGCCTCAAATAGCTGCGCTCTGCTGTGCCCGCTCTGCTCGCAGTGTGGCCAGAGCCTAAGGTCACATGAGCGCCAAACTTAAAGTCAACAGTGAGGTCAGCCCCGTAGGTGTTAAGAACAAATTACCTTAGAAATACAATTTTCTATCTTCCCAGTACCTCGTTTTGATAAATTTGACATAAAAAATTTGAGTTTCGCCACATTTCAAACTTTTTCGAAAGCAATCACAGACTGATCTTACTATTTTGACAGAGCATTGCTTTCTGGTCACAAGGCTTTAGTAACTCAAAACGACGAAAAATGTCAGATAGAACTTTGTAATTCTGAGGTAACAAAGAAGCTCTCAATTTTTGGCTCCAGGACGGGTCTTTCCAGAGTACCAAGACTCGACATCTCCATCTTCTCGTAAGGTCAAGGCCAACCAGCCTGAGACAGATACAATAAAAATCCAAGATCCCTACAGGACCATCTACCAGCCACAGTGAACATGCTGAACCATACCCAAGAGGCGCCATGATGGGAAAAGAAAAACACAAACATAATTATACAAACGTCCATTCCTATGTTCACCACAAAAGATGACCACAGCGACCTGAGCAAGAAGTCCCTCACCCTGTCCATGCTGGAACAAAGATACAGACGGATCTGCCACTGATGCTGTGAAAAGAGGAGGCGCCAGAGTGTACGTACAGTTCCCAAATGGACGACGACAAGTAGAGGCAGTCCTAACAGGGCGACATTTTGCACAAACTACAGGGCAGAGACGGAGGCTCTAGTACATGCAGCAAACATCATCAAGAATGTGGTAGACCCCCAAAGCCAAGTAGTTTTCCTAACAGATGCCATGTCAGTACTGCAGGCAATCACTTCCGACAAACTACCAAGGCTACGAAAAGTAATTGAGGACATCCCATTTCTGGGGATCATGCTGCAGTGGATTCCATCACACTGTGGTGTCTTAGGAAATGAGCAGGCAGACAGGATAGCCAAACTAGGAGCACAGAAAGAGCAACCAGACAGCAGCGTTAACTACTCAGAAATAAAAACTATTATAAATACACTATTTAAAGCACCACAGACACCAGATGGTTACCATGAGCTGTCCCGCCAAAAAACAAGTGATTATCTTCAGACTCAGGACACAACACACAAGACTGAGACAACATATGTACAGATGTTTTAATCTAGTACAATCACCAAAATGCCAGTGTGGAGAGGCGGACCAAACTGTTGAACACATCCTTCAGCACTGCAAGACACACAGGGCACTGAGACAGGAAACGTGGCCAACTCCATTAACGCTACAAGAGAAGTTTTTTTACGGGCCGACGAATGAACTGAGAAGGGCAGCCCAATTTATGACAGATACCAGACTTCAAGTGTGATGCGATCGAGAAGAAGAAGAGATACAATGTCCAAGCAGAAAGACGGAGATACTTGATAAAAATTTTCA
>NW_004797489.1:151310-172747 GCF_000002075.1 Aplysia californica | reverse complement strand
GAAGAAGAAGAAGAAGAAGAAGAAGAAGGAGAAGAAGAAGAAGAAGAAGAAGAAGAAGAAGAAGAAAAAGAAGAAGAAGAAAAACAGCAAGTACAACAACAGCAACAACAACAACAACAATAACAACAATGACAATAGTGGCAACAACAACAAAAACTCAAAAACTATAACATCAAAATCAACAACAACAATAACAACAACAACAACAACAACAACAACAACAACAGCAGCAGCAACAACAACAACAACGACAACAACAACAACAACAACAACAACAACAACAACAACAGCAACAGCAACAACAACACCAACAACAACGACAACAACAACAACAACAACAACAACATCAACTCACCAGCATGCAGAAGCTCTGTGGGCTCTTCACCGAACCAGATCTCTAGGTACCAGGAAAAGGGCCGGTAAAGCAGACTCAGAGACAGGACCAGCAAATCTGACACCGCGAGGCCCACTAGAGAAATGTGAACACACTCCGCGAAGCCTTGTCGACAGAACACGCACAAAATGATGACGTTGAACACAATGCCAAAGCCACAAATCACTGCTGCCGATGTGTAGAGAATGTGGCGCACGTAGTAGATAATCTCCGAAGATACGACATCAGTGCTGTTACTAATACCGTCTTGGTCGTTGAGGAAGAAAAACGGCACGCTGTTTTGCTCAAAGAAGGTGAAATTATCGGTACTGTTTATCATGATGAAGGACGTGTTGCTGTGAAATTTTGCTGGATTACCCATTTGACCAAGTTTCACAGGCTATGTTTCATTGACACAAGATGAAATTCATGTTGCTGATTTTGAGTATCTAGGTTTGATTGTGTTGCAATCCGTCTGTGCTGATATGTCGAAATTGAGTAAATTAAAGATATTATATTGAATTAATCAATTTAAAATATCTTTGTAATTATGTGAAAACCACACAGAGCTTCTCATTATCATATTATTACTTTAGGTCTTCTCGTAATTAAAGTTAAGTTGTTTAGATAGATAGATAGATAGATAGATAGATAGATAGATAGATAGATAGATAGATAGATAGATAGATAGATAGATAGATTGATTCATCTGTCCATCCATCCCTCCATTCATCCATTCATTCATCTATCCATCCAGCTAGCCATCCAGTCAGCCATCCACCCATCAATCAACCAGTCTGTTTAGAACTGACGTAGAAATCCTAGAGAACAGTCTTCTACACATAACTTAACATTAACCCTTTCACTGCCTGACCCAATACCGTCTGAAGCTCCCTGGTATTATTGTGGAGCAGTTCTGACAGAGAAAGGGTTAAAGAGTGTCAATAGCAGCCGTTTGGGCCATTCCATGAAAAATATCTGCCGTGCAACACGTAATGAGGAGGTGATAAGCTGCGAAAAAATGTTCTAAGCAGAAATAAAGTCTTTCTTTCTTTCTTTCTTTCTTTCTTTCTTTCTTTTTTTCTTTCTTTCTTTCTTTCTTTCTTTCTTTCTTTCTTTCTTTCTTTCTTTCTTTCCGTCTTTCTTTCTTTTTTTTAAACTTATTAATTTATTTATTTATTCATTTGTTTGCTTCTTTCTGTTTTTCTTTTTTATTTATTTATTTATTCATATATTTGTTTGTTTGTTTGCTTCTTTTTTAAATTTTTTTATTTATTCATATATTTGTTTCTTTCTTTCTTTATTTATTTAGTTGTTTATTTATTTATTCATTTATCTGCTTGTTTATTTACCTATCTATTGTAAGACATCTTTGTGAAATCGGGCGCTCGTCAAAACAACGAAATCAAAGAAGCAGGCATTTTTCCGCTCCATGGGCAATTTTTATCAATTTGTTTTTCTTTTCTTTTCTCAACACCTTTTGTGTTCACTTAAAAATATAGGTCTGTGCAGATTTTACTGGAAAAAAAGGTAGATGAAAGGCAGAAAAATATGTAAATTTCCAAGTGCACTCAAGCTTTGGAAATCGCCAAACTTAAGTAGCCATTTTCTCGTTAATTTTACTTCTGAAACCAGTCGACCCCGACCTCCTTCAATTTCAAATATATTCAGTTCTATTCGAGATAGAAGGGCATATTTTCTCCGAAAGCAAGGCAAACAAACAAGCTCTAACTCTAAGATGATACTAATAACTCCACATGGCCAAACATTGACGAGCGCCTGATTCCACGGCACCTGGCACTTGTCGTTACAGGCAACCTTCCCACAACAAAAACAAACAAACAAAAACAAACAACGAAAAAAACTGTTATTGATTAGGTTAATATGATCTGCGCACTACTTCTGCCAGTGTAGTTTTGTTTTTCATAGAATGGTCCATTTACGAATCAATAAATGGTGTCGGAAAACGTCGGCTGGATTATTATTACTATACAAAGTATAGAATATAGGAGATAAGCGAAGGTATGCCTTCATTTACAAACCCTCTCGGAGACAACGAATGGTCTCCCTTATCTTTGAACTGACATAACACAGGAAAACGGTTTCGTCAACATGTTGTTTGGTTTGGTTTTTAGTTGTTGATTTTTTTTTGGGGGGTGGTATTTTAAGTTTTTATTCTGTTTGTTTTTTTGTTGTTTGCTTTTTGTTTGTTTTATAGAAATAAAAGAGATATTTGTCTAAGTTCTAAACCAACAAGAAGATGTACGCCTAGGTAAGAAACATATAGTGGGTGGTTGGCGGGTGCTCTGGTGTGGTTTGCTTCTTCTTTCCTATCAAACATCCATCGTCCTTATCTCCCCTTGTTCTTTTTTTATGTTTGTTACTCTCTTGTAACACCTGTAATCTTCCGGCGCTTATATGACCTTATGCTATTGCGAGCGCCGTAAAACCTCTACTAAAACTAAACTAAAGAAACATAATCGAAGAAAACCTGGTCAATGCACAGTTTGGATTTAGGAAAAGAAAAGGATGCAAAGATGCCGTCGTCCCTCTGAGTCTGAGTCAAGTTTTGGAAAAAAAAGTCTAGGACACAGCAGAGATCTGGGCATATCGTTTGTAGATCAGGAGAAAGCTTTTGACCGAGTCTACTGGGGGAGGTTATAGCAGACTGGGAGAATATGTAGCGTAAGCTACAGACCACAGTTGCACCAAAGCTCTTTATGAAAATAGTCTGAGTTATGTAAAAACTAGCAAGGGAAACGCGGACTGATTTAAAGTTTGAGTGACATCAGGTGTCCGACAAGGCTGTGTCCTTTCCCCACTACTCTTCATAGTCTGCACGGAGATGATAACAATAGAAATCAAATTAGGACCAAGAATAGCTTTGCGAACTTCTGTTGCAGACGATCAGCGGCTTAGACACCAAGGCCAGGGCAGCCTTCAAGAATATAATATAACAAATATATAAATATAACAAAGTATGGGCCAAATAAATTGGGGAAAATTAAGCACAGCTAAAACCAAATTAATGAGGATCTCGAAAACACCAAGCTTACTGAATGTCCAAGTCAGCAACACTCAACTGAAATATATTCAAGAATTCAACTACATCTTGGAAGCATATTCACGTCAAACACGAAAGTGGACAGAGAAATTTAAGCAAGAATCCAAAATGCAAACTATGTGATCTACCATCAGCCTCACCACGAGATTTAAAGGCGCCAAGCCAAGGCAAGGGGGGGGGGGCATGAAAAAGATAGATCGAAGAAGTCAAAGAGACCATCCGATGGAACAATCCTATGACAATTCAAACGACAACACCTGGTTTACGTCCGACAGTTTCATCTTCCCTGGACACCGATATATGGTCGGTTTTAAGGACAAGGGGGCTATCCCGAAAAATGCTGTTTTGAGAAAATCGAAGGTAACATTTTTGCCCATTGTTCAGTCTCTCTAAAAGACAAGGAGAGTTTTCTCTATAACCAAACAAATAATATATATACATGTATCTATACACAAATGAAACCAAACTTCTCCTATGTAGGGCAATGCCCACTTTTGGTGTAGGTCAAGATTTCTGGAAACCCTCGAAATCTGGGTTAGCCCGCTTGTCCTTAAAAGTGAACATATTTACATATGTCTTTTCTTTTGGTAAGTGTTTTACGGCGCTCGCACCTACATAAGGTTATATGAGCGCACGGGACACATGAAACATAATTTTCATTCAGTAGAAAATTTTGACTTTTGCCCAGGTGGCGGCTTAAGCCTACTCTTATCGATTTTAGACCACCAAGGGATCTTTAACGTGCGCAACTTGCACACGAGACTTTCAAGATTTTTTCGTCCTTGTCCAAGAAGGCTAGGTGTAAATCTTTCCTACCAGAAGATCAGGGGTGTGGCTGAAAGACAACAGTAAGGAGCCAAGGAGTAGCAGTAGAAAAGCTGCAGAAAGAGTCAGGAGCCCAGAGAAGGGGCAAAGGAGGTGAGTCGTGGGGTAGAAAGTGGAGACGAAAGCACATGACAGAACATTGCTAGAGAGCAGGAAAGGAGGTGAAAGGAGACAATTTTAGAGAAGAAAATATTTCGGTCGCTACTCGAATTCGAACCCGGGACCTTTGAATGAGAGGCACCTTAATCCCTAGGCCACGAGAGCCTCCTTTTACATGTTTGCATTTTCATAAATTATGTTATTTACATAATAAAAAACATGATATATCATTGTGGAACACATTGACACTAAATGTATTATCTATCTATCTATCTATCTATCTATCTATCTATCTATCTATCTATCTATCTACTGTCTGTCAAAAACAAAGACAAAAACCTTGAAAGTGTGCGTGTGGTCAATCTTTTTGTATGGAAGTGAGAGCCTGGTCTCTAAACAAAGACACAAAGAGAATCCTGGAGGCCGCTGATATGGTGTATTGAATTAAGGAGAAAAACCTTCACAGAATCTCGTGGACAGATAGAAAAGCAAATAGAGAAACGCTCCTGTAGCGGGTTATGAAAGATCAATAATCAAAACCATCAGACAAAGACAGCAGGGATTCTTTGGCCATACAAATAGTTCAATGGACTAAACAAACTGCTAATATGTGAAAATATAGGGGGAAAGAAATGCAGAGGAGGGCAATATACACAGAAAGCTTTACAAGTTTGCAACAAATAACGCAGTGAGAAAACCCGAGCTGACCAAAAAGACAGATATCAGAAAAGAGTGGGCTACCATGATCGAGAATGTCTGCTCCAGACCTGAAGCCTTCAGAAGAAGAATGTATATATCCTATCTATCTATTTTCTCTCTATCTATTTTTTTTCTATCTATCTATCTATCTATCTATCTATCTATATATTTTCTCTCTGTCTATTTTCTATCTATCTATCTATCTATCTATCTATCTATCTATCTATCTATCTATCTATCTATCTATCTATCTATCTATCTATCTCTTTCTATCTAGATCTATCTATCTATCTATCTTTCTATCTAGATCTACCTATCTATCTATCTATCTATCTATCTATTTATCTATCTATCTGCATTATGTGTATGTATGTGTGTTGTGTGTGTGTGAGTGTGTGTGTGAGAGAGAGAGTGTGTGTGTGTGTGTGTGTGTGTGTGTGTGTGTCAGTGTGTGTGTTGGGAAACTACAAAATGAAAAACACAACATCTTATGTAGTTCGATGTCTCGACATTCTTCTAAAAATAAACTGATCTGAAAGAGAAGAGAATGAAACCTGATGTCTAGCTCTCCCTGAAGCTTTTATTTCTGTAAATCTACACTTTCGAAAGACGCATTCGTACGAGAAGAGATTTTGGTGAAAAGCTGTGTCGACTCCAAAATACCCAGGAGAACTTACTACTATAAGACTGTTGTGAATAAACTTGTAGTAACTAACAGTCCAGGTATAATAATTACGCTATAAAACTAAAGTAACTCGGGTAAAATCGTATTCTATAAGATCTCTTTTAAGTAGAAAGTGAGAACTGCCTTTAAAATGAGAACAACACTTGTCTTATAGAGCTTCACCCTTTCAATGTTTTCGCAGCATGTTAGTATAGATTAATTCTAAGTAGCTGGGCGAGCAATTTATTCATTGTTCAAGTATTCTGGCCCACATCACATAAAGCATATTAATTTTACAATTACATGTGACTTACAGGTTGATAATGACATCAAAATATACATGTACATGCATGTATTATTGGTAACCTTAAAGAGCTGCAACTTTTCAATAGCGCGAATTTGTTAGAATAGATTAATAGTTTGTAATAACAATATATTATAAACCATGTTGTGCTGTGAATGTTCTTTTTTACTTTTTAAAGTAAGAAATTATACATACACGTGTATCAAAGATTAGTATAGCTACAGGTAGCTATCGTGAATCAGTGATTGCCAGTGTACCCCTCTTTTGGTAAGTTATAGATATAATCTAGTCGTCGAAGACGAAGGGTGGGTGGGAGTGAGGAGAAATAGCTCAGCTGATAATGTAATAAGCACGTACATTTGTCCTGCACTGCAATTTAGATGGTATTTTTCAGGCTATTGCAAGCATCACAGAAACAAAACAAAACTAGCGATGTCTCAGAGCCTCAAAAATAACCCGCCTCAATGTCAGTTGGAAAAAAGAAATCACTGCCGTTTCAGTCGAGAACCGATTGTTCTACAATGACATGTCTCATGGGTGAATCGTAATTGATGTAAATTGTTGAAATATGGTGCGGTGCTACATCCCAATATCAATTTTCTGCTTTTCCCTTTGCCGTCATATAATCTTGGGCTTTAACCCCACACCCACCCCCACCCCACCCCACCCCACCCCACCCCACCCCCACCCCACCCTACCCCACGCAACGCAACGCAAAAAAAAAAAAGGTAAAGAAATCATAAATCGAAATATGCCCTTTTTCAGGTTGCAATTGTACGTTGTGCAACATACATCAGGCATGGTTGTTATTAAATACTTGAATATGGCATATATCTCTAACAGAATTTATAGAATAGAATAAAAGACATGGAGTTTTTCTTCTACATGGGGTATAGATATATAATTATTCAAAATCGATGATAGTACGAAGGGAATAGAAACTTGTTTAACCATAGTTTTGTGAAGGCAAACAGTTTAATCTTCCTACAGAAAAAAACAAGAACTGAGATAGGAGACACGGAGGATAGGAGGAGAGGAGGTTAGGAGGACAGAAGGAATGTCAAATCCGAAGTTCAACTCAGCCTAAACTATTTGAAAGTCACGATCTTGATGACATCTTTCACTAATTCTGGTTTTGTTTTGTTTGGAATTTTTTCAGTTGTAGTGTAAATCACTTTGAAAACACTAGATTCCAATCGCCAAAACGAAAGTTAATACAAAATAAAAATGAAAGTTTACGAAACGCTGCCATTGACATGGACACATTTGTGCTCAAAGGGATTTTTTTAGCCTTGGCTCAGAAATTTGAGCTAGATCTAGTGCAAGATACGACTCAGTATGTGACATAACACAAAAGTGCCAAAGTCTATGCACACGAATGTGCATTAAAAAATTATTATCTGATTTTTGCGAGAGTGAATAGGTAAGTTTTTGTATTTTTTTAAAATAATGTCTACACAGCTTCTTTTATCTTCTGCATTTTCTTGAAGTTCAAGTTTGTGACTATGGGCCTTTTCTGAGTTTAACGAGTGAGATAGCTAACACAAAATGAATGTGTTTGACGTTTTGAAAAATAAGCAAGTTTGTACCATAAACTTGAATTACGATGACCCAAACTGAGCACTCCTGTCGTAATTTCAGTCCACTACAGAGCTCACCGGTTGACTCTCTTTGGAACCAAACCAATAATCAAGGCAAGGACAGGAAAGTATCCCCCCCCCCCCTCCCGGGGCGGTGCTACTGATTGAAGTGTCTTTAGGCCATACCCAAGAGCGGGGGGGACATCATCATCTCAAGTTCTTATGCACAATAGAATTGTAAATGTAAATGAGCTGATTCATCTATGTCTTGCTCATAACTGTGCCTGAACTGCAACAGGGAACTGCTGCTTTTTCTCTCCTAATCCTTACCGTCGTCATGTTTTCCCCTACTTCTTTTGTATGTTTGTCACTCTCTTGTGACCCGTTATTTCCAGGGTGCCTTGATAGTTGAAGCAGACTTTGTGCCGTTGAAGCTAGAGAGGTGAGCAGAGTAAGTCTGATTCCCTGTAAGGACTTCTCTCTTGACATCCACCCCTTGGCGCTCATATGAGCTTAAGCTGTTGCGAGCGCTGTAAATACTCTACTAAAACTAAAACTAGGAGAAGAAAGTAACGCGCGCACACGACAAAAGCCAGACTTGTGTTTTGCCTTTCAGTTTAATGTCCATGAAGCGCAACAGTGTAGCGATGCTTTTGTTGTTGTTGTTGCTGTTGTTGTTGTTGCGGTTGTCGTTGTTTTCGTTGTTGTTGTTGCTGTTGTTATTGTTGTTATTGTTTTGTTTGTTTTTATGTTGTTTGTTTTTGTTTTTATGTTTGTTTGTTTGTTGTTGTTATTGTTTTGTTTGTTTGTTTTTTGTTGTTGTTATTTTCTTTTTAATGAGAGTAAAGAGTGTCGACCATGACTGTTATACCCAGTCTATTATGCTATAATTCGAGTCTATGACTTGCACTGAGGATCACCTACAGACTACAGAACCAAAACAACAGGCCCTTACAATTTAAAAGTCCCATGCGCTTCGTATATCTAGTGATATAACGTTCAGATATTATTACGTTTTCCTTTAGTTTAAGTAGAGTTTTACAGAACTTGCAACACAATAAGGTCATATAAGTGCCAGAGAAAATAGATGTGTTACAAGAGTGCAAAATACACAAAAAGAAAGAGAAGAGATAAAGACCATAGATGTTTGACTGGAAAGAAGGAGCAAACGACACCAGAGCTCCCGCCAACCACTCACGTTTACGTTTTCCATAAACAATTCGAATGGGAGAATTCATAGTGCGGTCAAAAATTCGTGGCTCAACTTATTCTCAAATACATCTTTAACGGATAAATCACTGTCACCCATACTTTGCACAGCAGTTTATATCAATTTGTCTTAATTGTATTATATTTTTTCCACAACAATTGAGGCTAGATTAAAAAACGTTTCTTCATAAATCTATATAGAAAACTACAAATCTCTGTCACGCGGAATATGGTATTGTTCAGAGCACTTGCCGCTTCTCAAGCACATTTTGCATACGCATTTTATTATGGCCCACGTCAAAGCTCACCAATGACACATTTTATTGGCAAAACTTGTTACAAGGAATCACAGATGTACACTATAGTACTAGATACAGTACGCCCCTCTCTCGCCTTGCTGCGGGATGGCCACATTTGACAGCGGCGTCCGCCATGTTTTTTGTGGCAAGTTGTGTGAAGGAGTTCATGATAAAGCAATGGGCTAGGCATGTTTTCTCTCTCTCTCTCTCTCTCTCTCTCTCTCTCTCTCTCTCTCTCTCTCTCTCATACGCGATAGGCGAGTCTTGGTTCTTGTTGATTTTTGTTTTACATGGGCGCCGTGGCGTACTATACCTAAATTACTAAATTGCAATAATACGGCGTTCTTTCTACAACTAGATATACAAATAAATGTATTATTAAATAGATAGAGATAGAGATATGGGCTTTTAAAAAACTTTATCTACGAGGTGGTTTATTTCTTATTGACCGAATCAAAGCGTATAGGGCCTATAGAACTTTTTAAAAGAAGTATGAAAAGATGTGGGTGTCATGGGAACCTCCCTTAACCACCTCACCCTCTCTCTCCTCCCGAATCCCAATACCAACGCCCCCCCCCCCCCCGCCCCCCTCAGATATATGAGTTTGGCATTAAATAAATCAGGATGAGCCATAGGAAAAAATTCAGAGTTTTTCAGCCTTTAGGTGTAGGAATGCAATGAAGCTCTTGATAAAGCAAATTCAGTCAAATAAATGATGAATACATGTACTGGTATTTTTAAAATCGAGTTAAACTTTCCCTTGTGACATTTTAACAAGAAACTGTATTTTTCATCCATATGTTCACTTTTTTTAAAAGTATACTAAATTATAAGTAGTGTTTCCTTATGTCGGTATTAAACTTTGGTTTATATTGATTTTAAGAACTAAAGTAGACCATATACAGCACTTAAACTAAAGCTCCTCCTATTGCTGTTTTAAGTAAATCTAATTTTGGACATTAGTAAAACACAACTGTGACAACTCTGGACTCACTAAAGATAAAAAAGTGAATTAAATGTTGTTTTGTAGCCTGGTCAATTGTTTTTCTACTCAGTGTAGTGATAACTGAAACAAAAACCTTTACTAAGGTGTTTTTGGACAACATTCAATAAAACAAAACAATAAAAAGTACACTGTTTCAGTTTGATAAAGAAATTTCCTGCCCATTGTGACAAAGATCTAGCTGCTAGTCAACCTTAACTTCACATGGCCCAGAACCTTACTGATGGCTCTTTATGTTTTAAAAAATAAACCCGGAGTTACTATTTGTGTCTACAAGACATATTATTCACTAAAAATAGATGGTGTAATAAAAGAAAACAGACATCACTGAACTGCCTGACAGAACCAGTAAGACGTTAATCCAGAAAGGGGCAAGAGGTTTCACATGCTTGCACCTTTAAGAGAATCGCTTTTGAATCAAAACATAACGTTAGAATCAAATAAAACACGTAAGATTAAGAGCAGAGACACGCCCACTCACATGTAAACAAACTTTTTAGCCACATTAAAAATGGCCGCCAACAAACTCAAATGTGTCCGTGTCACGTAGCGTCGTACGGACTCTAGTTTAAAAGAGGGTAACTCTATGCAAGGAATTTATTTTATAGTGAACACATTTTTTGCACCAAAGGCAAAGAGTCTACATAGCAAGACGTGCCACTCCTCTCTTTGAGCCAATTAAAAAAGTGTCCTCCAAATTCGGTGGCGTCCTCTTCGCAAATGCACACCCTTTGCGAACAGAGTTACCCTACTTGAGTTTTAAAAAATCAAAGTGAAACTAACAAGTTTTTGGATAAATTTCGGAAGAACGCTTTTGTAAAATGGTTACGCTGACAAAAAAACCTCTTCCGGAGGAAAGGATGATTGTTATCATCGTTTAATTTGACTTTAGAATGAAAGGCGAGAGGTCATTGAAATAAAAAAGACCTAAAACTCCACACTGAACGAACCCGAACTGCTGATGAACAGCAGTCGATCTGCGCACACAAGGAGGTGCTATTCCTATTCTTCTTCTGGAAAAACGAAAGAGAGCTTCAAAACAGACTGCAGCGCCATCTGAAGCAAAGAACAGACTTCCGGCGGACACTTTTTTGGCTGAGTGGCCCATCTTGTTATGTACTATCTTTACCAAAGGTTCTCAAAACTCGCGTTCAATAAGCATAGTGTCGCGATTTTTTTTAAAAACAATGACGAACTTGCTTTTAAATTGCCCAGCTGTAAACTTTTTTAAAAATCTGTAGAAACCATCGGCCGGAATTCGTTACTAGCATTTATGAAGGAAATATCTACAATACAGTGTACAGGTGTTTAGGGAAAATATTCATCTGATAAGACAAATTAATATAAGTCATTGTGCAAAAGTTGGAGAATCTATGTTCTAGAGTTAAGGAGATATTTGAAAATAAGTTGCGCCACGGATTTTTGCCAGCACTATAATTCTTTGTTGTGACATTTATTTTGGAGGCTATAACTGTGATAAAACACTTTGCCCCGACACAAAGCGCTCTCTGCTTACATCATAATAAAAACGTGAACCGTTGATCGAACTATTGTTTACTCATATTATGAATTTCCATGATAACATTTTAATAGTTGAGGTTACAAGATCATGCGTCTTATAAGACGAGGCATGAATACATAAAACGATTGTTTAGACATAAGTTGGAACGAAAGAAATTACAAACACAAGTGAGCGCTAACACGTTTTGAAACACAAATATTGATCTTTAAACATAGGTATTCTTTTGGCATGTGTACTAACATAACAGAAGGCAAAGATAATGCGTCTAGATCTAATAAAAATGATATTTTCAGTCCTCTTTTTGCAAGTCATAAGATACTGACTTAATTTTTTCCTGATTTATTTTTTTCAGTCAAACGGGATGGTTTGAAAAAAATAATAAAACCTCTCCTTTTTGTTCCCCACTAAATCAACAAAAGGAACAGGACTTGAACAAATAGTATTACCTTACCACGGCTAGATATCCTAAATTCGAACGCGATGGTATATATAATGCGATTTTCAGCAAAAAAATGGACAGAGCTGCGTTTGAAAACAAAACACAGATGTAGGCTATGTTTGGAGCCGCTGACATCAATTGTACACATAGACCAGAGCAGCTGGGGACATCACATCTTGTCCTGTGAGCACACAGACGGAATTTATCGACGCTCCCCTCACACCGGCGTAAGAGGAGCTATAGTTAGGCGGGTGCTTGAAGGTCGCCACTTTTCTTTTAATTATAATTTCCCCTGGTTATCTCTGTCTGTCGGTCCTACTTTTCCCCAGTCTTAAATGACCAGACCACCATTGTATTGGTGTGCTTCTCTTTGCTCAAAGAAAACAAACAAAGAAATATTTGCCTTCGCTTTGCAGAAGACGTGAGATCATTTCTCCAGTAGTAAAATTCCTTGTTGAATTTCTCCGTCTGTTTGCTAGGACATAAGCGCTGATTGGCTCTGAGAGACAATATTGAAGTATCCCACCTCCTGTATTGATCGAGATCGGTGTTTGCCAACTTGATGGTTGGGACCCACTTATGGTTGGTTTGGTATTTTTGATGACAGGGAAGGGTGGGGGGGGGGATTCCTCCGGTAGTGACAGGTATTGTTATATAACGTCCGTCTAAGAAATACGTGTAGGTCTGTGGACCGTACAAAAACTTTAACTTCTCTATCAAAGGTGGCAAAAGCTGGAGTTGTTATGGAAAGGTTTTACAAAACATTTATCTAAATTGAGTTGATAAGGGCGCACAACGTGTAAGATAGTAGCCTCTGTTGGCATTGCTGACACATCACTGCCCTAGAAGTACGTGTACCAAGTTCTATCTGCTCACAACATAGCTTGGAAAAATTTGACGTTGAAAAGTTTGAGCTTCACAACATGTCAAGCTTTTTCGAAAGCAATTTTTTAAATATATATCTCGATGACGACTCCCAATAATATTACGATTTTGACAGAGCTGATAGAACATTAAATTTTAGTTTCTGACTTCATGGTCTTAGTAACTTAGACTAGCCAAATTTGTCAGATACAACTTTGTTATATGAGAGGCATCTTGGTGAAATCAGGTGCTCATCAAAATAATGAAATTGAAGAAAAAGGCAGTTTTCCTCCTTTGTGGTCATTTTTATCAAACTTTTGTTTTTAGGATCAACAACTTTTATGTCTATATAATACACATTTCCGGGTGAAAGTTACTGAAAAACGTTGAGAAAGACATAAAATATGTATTTTTCAGGTTTCAAGGACTCTCAAGCTATTGAAGTTACCAAACTTTGGCAGCCATTCTCTCGCCCAATTTTATCACTCAAGCCAGGCAATCTCATCTGCTTCAAACGCAAATATTTCAACTTCTATTCTAGATAGACGGGGTTTTTTTTTCGTTGAAAGCAAGGCAAATAAACTAACTTTCAGATGATACCAATAACTGCACATGCCCAAAAATTGACGAGCGCCTGATTCCCCTGTGTCGTAACACATATATTAGCGATATAAACGTGTTGGGTAAACTGCTCAATGTGCAACCAGGCCTAGGTGCAATCACTTTCATTATCTTCTAAAATAAAGCTGAACAGTGAACAAAAATTAACAGAACACCATCCACTGGACTGTCTTTTGACTTATAATAAACTTCTTTTTTATCCATTTTCTCTTTTATTGAAGCTGGAAAGAACATTTTAAAATGCTTGTTGAAATACTTGGTTTGTGAGATTTTTAGATAAGTTGTTCAAGAAGATATAAAAAGAAAGAAAAGAACAGTGTTTCAGTTTTCAATGCTGCTGTTTTCTTCATGATGTGTCATTAATTATTTGCTACTGATTGTGGTAAGCATTTTCAGTACATGAAAGACATTCACTATTGGTCTCCTATGCACCTTTCTTGAGACCTTGCTTTGTTGAACACTAACAAGATAAATAGAGTATCTCTATCATATTTCTGTTCGGACGTTGTATCCGTCTCAGCCCGGATTGGCCTAGACAGGTAGAAGTGAAGCCCACCTCCAAAATGATTTAAATTGTGTCATTTGTTTGTTTGTTTGGTTGGTTTTTGTTTTTGTTTTTGTTCTTTTTTTGTTCGTTTTTTCTGTTCTCTTTTGATTTTGTTTTGTTTTTGTTTTTTTAGGGGGGGGGGGGGGGGGGGCTTTTTTTGCTTTGTGATTGTTGTGGGGTTTTTTGTTGGTTGTTTGGTGTTTTTTATAGTTGTTTTTTTTATAGTGAGGGGGGGGGGGGGCGTTAAACAACAACCGTACAAAGGATTCGGGCTGAGACGGAAACAAAAAAGGGAAACAGTAAGTGGGAGGAACGAACTACGGTCCTATTCGAGGGAAACATCTATACAGCTGACCAGGAAACGCAGTCGGAAAAAGATAAGATAACAAAGTAAGTGCTAGTTACTGGCAATGGTCTATAGACTCCTATTTCCAGACTTCACACTGTCTGTGCATATTCCTTCCCTTCTTCACTGTCGGCAAAAACTTAGCTGTGAAGCATTCGCAACATGAACCACGTCGTTACGCCTTAATGAAGAGTAAAACAAAATACCATAACTCTAATAAAACTATAATAGGCCTATACTAGTCGAGTCCGTGCGGTACTATACCCCTTACCCTTCATTTCGGCTTCAAGTAAGTCAAACGATGCACTATATAGCAAACTGGAAATGATAGTACAACAAAAGGAAACATTAGGAAAAATATTGAATTTTATCAGAGACTTTACGAATGAACAACGATGTGTGCGAAGTGCACGGTCAACGAAAGGCTGGAACTTCCATGTGACTGGTCATTACACTCGGTGAATGGACTGTTGTCCCAAGCCAGCGAGATTTCATCGCCACAAATCAACATGGCAACGCTTTTTGGTATTTTGTGGGAGGGGCGAGGGGGGTTTCTAATGCAAGTCCTGTGGTTTTTAAACCCTATCGATGACATTTTTATTTAGATAATAATTTAGAAGGCGGGTTCGATCTTGCTGGCCAGGGTGAACCTGAGCTGAGAGAGAGAGAGAGAGAGGTGCAACGTCCCAATAGAAAGATTGAGATACTCAATACGAATGTGTCACAACGTTGTGGAATCAGGCGCTCGTCAATTTTTGGACGTATGGGGTTGCTGGTATTTTCTTAAAGCCTGTTCATTTGCCGTGCTTTTGGTGAAAAACAATCCATTAATGTTAAATAGACGTCGAGATATTTGCGATTGACGAAGGTCAGGGTCACCCGGTTTCAGAGGTAAAATTAACGAGAAAATGGCCTTCAAAGTTTGGTTATTTCTATAGCTTGAGAGTCCTTGAAAAATGAAAATTTACATTCTTTGTTTCCTTAATCAATGTTTTTTTTAGTAAAATCCACGCAGAAATATGTTTTTAAATGGGTGTAAAACGTTTTGAACCTAATTTTTTTTTTAAATGGGAAAAACATTGCCCAACAGCCAGAAAAATGCCTATTTCTTTGATTTCATAATTTTGACGAGCTCCTCATTTCACCACGATGCCTCACAAATTATGTTCTTCACACGGGAATCGAACTCGAGTCAACTGCGTGCCACGGCGAAGCGCCCATCCACTACACCACAGACTCTGGAGAACACAGTGTGTGACGAGCAAAATATACAGACACTGGCAGGATGTGCTCTTCCGTTCCCTTATCTTGTCTTTTCTTTCTTTTCTTCTCTCTTTCTTACATCATGATTCCCTGTCCTTTTCGTCATCATCATCATCATCATCATAGTCATCATCATCATCATCATCATTATCATCATCATGTTTGAATGTCCAGGAACAATGGCCATTCGAATGGAGTTATTTGGACGAGTGGAGGTGCCTCTGAGTAAAATGAAACAAAAAAAAAGAAATCATCATCATCATCATCATCATCATCATCATCATCATCATCATCATCATCATTGTTGGTAGCAGGGAATATAAAAAAGGGGTGGAGACTTAGTATATTTTTTTCAAATTTAATACAGGTTCAACGTTTCGCCCTGTAAAGGGCTTCGTCAGAAACACGACACAAAAAATAATATAAAATCTAATCATCATCATCATCATCATCATCATCATCATCATCATCATCATCATCATCATCATCATCATCATTATTATCAAAATAACAATCATCGCCATCAGCAGCATCATCATCATCATCACCATCATTATCATCATCCTCTCTCACCCCGTACCGGACTAACGGCCATCAACATAAGCTCTCCCTGTACTTCTGCTCTGGGCCTAATAAAGCTGTACCCCGTCTCCTTTACGCCTGGGGCAGAGTCTAGAAAGTACAAGTGGATAACTTGAGAACCACAGATGTGCGCCATTTGCGGATATTTATAGTAACAGCCATCTTGTTTGACGTCATTGAGGGATTCCCACTTTGTTGTCGTTCACGGTGGCAACACGACCGCCAAGCACTATGTCGTGATTTTGATGGATTTAAAAAACATACCCCAAAAAAATCCGTGGCCTAATCAAGGCTCGAACCTGGACTTTCTGCTTTAGAGACAAGCGCACTAACCACTCCGCCACCACGCCACTGTAAGCTAAAGGCGTTAAACATACTGCAATAGTGTTTTGCGGTCGTGTTGCCACCGTGAACGACAACAAAGTGGGAATCCTTCAATGACGTCAAACAAGATGGCTGTTACTATAAATATCGGCCAATGGCGTACATCTGTCGTTCTAAAGTTATCCGCATGTTTAGATAGTACTTTCAGGACATCGACACCTCTAAAGATGTTTACGCTACTAATTGGTCGCTTTTAAGCGCAGGGGGGCTATTCCGAAAAATGCGGTTTAGAGAAAATCGAAGGTAAAGTTTTTGTCCCTTTGTTCTGTTTCTTTAAAAAAGACAAGGAGAGTTTTCTCTATTACCAAACAAATATACACACCAATGAAACCAAACTTCCCCTAGAGGTAGGACAATGCCCACTTTTGGTGTAGGTTGAGATTTTCGGAAACTCCCGAAATCTGGGTTAGCCCGCTTGTCCTTAAAATCGACCAATTACTCTTGTTGGCATTTCTGTTGCAAGGCCGATGCCACCCCCCCCCCCCTTTAGCTCAACCCCTAACTATGAGGACCAGGTGACTCTTGTCGGGAGCCTCATGTTTTGATCTTCAGTCGCTTTAACGACGAGCAGATGCTTTATAGTGCGGTCAATAATTAGTGACGCGACTTATTGTCAAATATCTCCTAAACTATGGAACATAAGTTCTCCGACTTTTGCACGGTGACTTGTATCAATTTGTCTTAACAGATCAACATTTTTGTAAACACATGCAAGCTGTATTCTAGAAAATTCTTTTATAAATGCTAATGAAAAATCAAAGAGGGTAATTTCTACAGATTTTTAAATGTTTACAGCTGGGGCAATATCGCTTTTAATGGCAAGTTCGTCATGGTTTTTTTTAATCGAGACATTGTGTTTATTGAATGCATGTTTTGAGAGCCATTAGAGCAGAAAATGTGTTCACTATAAAAATAATTTCTTGTAACAAGTTCTGCAAGTAAAATTTGTCATTGATAAGCTGTGACGTAGGCCATATGCGTAATCAAAATGTGTGTGAGAAGCGGGAAGTGCTGTGAACAATACCATTTTACGTGTGACAGAGATTTCAAGTATTTTATATAAATTTATTTTTTTAAGTTCTTTAATCCACCCCCAATTGTTCTAGGGAAATATGATTTAGTTAAGACAAATTGATACAAACTGCTGTGCGAAGTATAAATGACATTGATTCACCCGTTAAAGAGATATATAAGGATAAGTTGCACCACGAATTTTTGACCGCACTATAGTACAGACAGTCCCACATACAACAAACAAAAAGATATGGCGCCGATGTGCGTTTCTTTATCTCAAGCGAAAACAAAACTTCAGAAGTCTCCGCTTGTCGTCCAAATGTAGCCTCACTCCTTCACCCCCCCCCTCCCCCCCACACACACATCACATGTACTTTTACAATACTCGGTGGTGTGGAAGGGGGTGGGGGTTCTTATCTTTTTGTTGCTGTTGTTGTTGTTGTTGTTGTTGTTGTTGTTGTTGTTGTTGTTGTTGTTGTTGTTGTTGTTGTTGTTGTTGTTGTTGTTGTTGTTGGGTTTGTGTCGTTGTGTTTTGTTTGTTAGTTGGTTGGGGTTTTCTTGCTGTTTTTGTGGTTTTTTGTTGTTTGTTGAAGAGTAGGGGTTAGAGTAGAAAAAATGTTTTACGGTGGTTCTGCGTGTTGTTGCTTTGGAACAGATGGCGGAATGTTGGAAGAGAGGTGCGGCAAATACCGTAGTGTACCCAAGTCGTGTTATAGGCAGTGCCCATTAGCAGGATCGGCTCGGATCGATTCTGTCGGTTGGTCGTCGGGGGCTAATACCGGGAGCCTACTAAAATGATCAGGTCGGTTCGGGTCAGTTTGCTAGCCAGATTGAGGATTGAGGACGCAATGCTATCGAGGCACAAACCGATCGCCCGACTCGTCGCCTAAAATAAACCGCGTCTGTTTTCAGACGACAAGTCGGGTGATCGACCCGATCACGTCTGCAATGGGCACCCGAACCAGATTTTCTTTCATGGAAGGGGATAAGCTACCATCATCGTGGCTCAAAATGTCTAAAGCGATGGTGGCCTTCAAGAACAAACGTGTTTTATTTTCAAGGCCGCGAGTCGGGCAACCGGCTGGAAGCACGGGGTGTATTTGGTCGCTTTTAAGCTGAAGGGGGCTATCCCGAATAATGCTGTTTTGAGAAAATCAAGGGTTAAATTTCTGCCCCATGTTCAGTTTCTTTAAAAGACAAGGAGAGTTTTCTCTATAACCAAACAAATATACACACAAATGAAACCAAACTGCCCCTTCAGGTAGTGCAATTCTCGCTTTTGGTGTCGGTCAAGATTTCTGGAAACCCCGAAATCTGGGTTAGCCTACTTGTCCTTAAAAGCAACCATTTGTAGTGTGCACTGAAGCTGTCAGAAACCGAACAGAACCGAACGGGAACCGATCCTCGAATGGGCGCAACCTATCGTACGAATATGACGCTGTTTAGTTAATGTCGTTGATTAGTGACATTTCTTATTAGACAAACACAGAGAAAGAGAAAAAGAGGGAGAAAGGGGGAGAGGGAGAGAGAGAGAGAGAGAGAGAGAGAGAGAGAGAGAGAGAGAGAGAGAGAGAGAGTGTGTGTGTGTGTGTGTGTGTGTGTGTGTGTGTGTGTGTGTGTGTGTGTGTGTGTGTGTGTGTGTGTGTGTGTGTAAATGTGTGTAAATGTGTGAGTGTGTGTATGGGTATGAGTGTGTGGGTGTGCGTGTGTGTGTGGGTATGAGTAGGGAAGTGTTTGAGTGAGTGAGTGTGTGTGTGTGTGTGTGTGTGTGTGTGTGTGTGTGTGTGTGTGTGTGTGTGTGTGCGTTGGTATGAGTGTGTGTGTAAGTATGGGTAGTTTTTTTTGTTTTTTTTGTTTTTGTAAAGTGTTTTACGGCGTTCGCAACTGCATAAGGTCATATGAGCGCACGGGACACACCTAATATTTTCAGTTGGTAGGAAAATTTGAATTTTGTCCGGGTGGCGGCCGAAGCCTTCCCTTATCGATTTTAAATCACCAAGGGATCTTTAATGTGCGCAACTTGCACACGGGCCCTCCGAGATTTTTCACCCTTGTCCGAGAAGGCTAGGTGTAGATCTTTCCTACCGAAAGATCAGGGGTGTGGCTGAAAGACAGCAGTTAGAAGAAGCGAAGGAGTAGCTGTAGAAAGGCTGCAGAAAGAATCAGGAACCCAGAGGAAGGGGCGAAGGAGGTGAGGGGTGGGGGCAGAAAGAGGAGACGAAAGCAGACGACAGAACATTGCTAGAGAGCAAGAAATGAGGTGAAAGGAAACAAATTTAGAGAAGAAAATGTTTCGGTCGCTACCCGGAATCGAACCCGGACCTTTGAATGAGAGGCCAACACCTTAACCTCTAGGCCACGAGAGCCCCCTGGGTGGGAATGAGTGTGTGAGTGTGTATGTGTGTGAGAGAGAGAGTGTGTGTATGGGTATGAGTGTGTGAATGTGCGTGTGTGCGTCGGTGTGAGTGAGTGTGTGTGGGGGGGTGGGGGGAATGAGTGTGTGTGTGTATGGGAATGAGTGTGTGAGTGTATGAGTGTGTGAGTGTGTGAGTGGGTATGTGTGTGTGTGTGTGTGTGTGTGTGTGAGAGAGAGAGGGAGTGTGTGTGTGTGTGTGTGTTTGTGTGTGTGTGGGAGGGGGGGGGGGGGTATGAGCGTGTGAGTGTGCGTGTGTCCGTGGGTATGAGTGTGTCAGTGTGTGTGTGGGTAATGCTGTGTGTGTGCGCGCGTGTGCACGCGCAAGGAACGTTCTTGAAAAGTAATTTATTTATACAGGACAACACTTCGCGGTCCCGATGTCTAAATGGTCTATCTGCAAAGTTTTGTAGCTGTTGATGGAGCCTTTTGACACTGGGACTGTGGGGGCGTTCATCTCGTGACGTCACACGGCAGTGCGTGGGATGGGAGGGGGGAATACAGGTGTTAGCAGCAGCTGTAAAATGGATGAGGTCTTGCATTTAAAAAGACAAGAGTTGAAGAAAGGGAATGAATGATTGAGTGAGTGAGTGAGTGAGTGAGTGAGTGAGTGAGTGAGTGAGTGAGTGAGTGAGTGAGAGAGTGAGTGAGTGAGTGAGTGAGTGAGTGAGTGAGTGAGAGAGTGAGTGAGTGAGTGAGTGAGTGAGTGAGTGAGTGAGTGAGTGAATGAGTGAGTGAGTGAGTGAGTGAGTGAGGAAGAGAGGGAAGGAGGGAGAGAGTGAGGAAGGGAGGGAGGGAGTAAGTAGGGAAGTGAGTGAGTGGGCGAGTCAGCGAGTTAGAGAGTTCACGTATCGCTGAGCCAGATATATTTTATTAATAGCATCGAAAGTAGCATAAGAAACACCTACATTTTAAAACAGAAATTACAAACAAGATCACGGTTGAGATTTCCTTTCTTGTAACGGTTCCTCAAAATCTGCATCGCCATCCCCCCCCCCCCCCCCCCCCCAAAAAAAAATGAAAATACAAGCACCAAAACGTGTTTACCAGCAGTGATGTGTAGTGCGCTGACGGCTTTCTGCTTAAAAGTACAACCTGACCCCGCCCATCTCCTATGATGGATGTCATGCATGACGTCAAAAGTAACCCAAGTGACCCGACAGAGGCAGGTGAGGGGGCTCTCGTGGCCTAGAGGTTAAGGTGTTGGCCTCTCATTCAAAGGTCCCAGGTTCGAATCCGGATAGCGACCGAAAGAATTTCTTCTCTAAAATTGTCTCCTTTCACCTCCTTTCCTGCTCTCTAGCAATATTCTGTCGTCTGCTT
>NW_004797489.1:148081-151210 GCF_000002075.1 Aplysia californica | reverse complement strand
ACAGCTACTCTTTGACTTCTTCTTACAGCTGTCTTTCTGCCACACCCCTAATCTTCTGGTAGGAAAGATCTACACCTAGCTTTCTCGGACAAGGGCGCTCGGAGGGCCCGTGTGCAAGTTGCGCACGTTAAAGATCCCCTGGTGGTCTAAAATCGACAAGAGTCGGCTTCGGCCGCCACCCGGGCAAAATTCAAAATTTCGTACCAACTAAAAGTATTAGGTGTGTCCCGCGCGCTCGTTTGACCTTATGCAGTTGCGAGCGCCGTAAAACCCTCTATTATAAAAAAAAAAAAGAGAGACTGGTGACCCCAGTTGTTCGTAGGTCAAGTAAGCTCCGAATGGAAGGCTCAAGTCTACTTATAGCCTTTTGTTCAACCAGGCATACATCTTTGACCACAATGACGTCACCTCCGGGATAAATTGGGCAGATATCGGTTGTGGGTTTTTTTTATAATATAATCTTGTTTTTTATAAACCATGCCAAGTCAGTATTGTTTTTTAACTTTTATGGGGGAGTGTTGTTGTTTGTTTGGTTGTTGTTGTTGTTGTTGTTGTTTTGTTTTTGTTTTGTTTGTTTTTTTTGTTTTTTTTTGGGGGGGGGGGGTTTAAGTTGGGCTTTTACGCCCTAGTCTGCACAATTTAGAACACTCAGAAAGCGATCTTTGACCTTGCCTGTCCGGCCAACACCGGCTGAGAGGGATAAAAAACATTCCAGAACAAAGACCGAGTAATCGATGAAAATTCTCCGACAGGAGAATCGAACTTGGATCTTTTGCGTACGACGACGAAACACCAGCTAACCGCTACACCATCGACACCGGTTTTATACTAATAAGATACAGAATGCCTTAAAATAATCTTCATAATTAATCATGCTTAAGCGTTTCCAGAAATCGCGGGAACGGAAATTTATACATAATGTTAGATCTATATCTTGTCCGCTTGTTTTAATTCATAAGAAAAAAACACGTTTTACTTGACCAAAGAAGCCAGGCGTTCGGTCCTGAGCAGTGGTCACGTGTTTGTCTGGCTTTGACTTTTGACCTATATTATGTTTCTTGGCATTCCAGCTGTCTACAAGGAACGCATGGTGGTATCATGGTAGTGTGATAGTGCACATGCGTGTGCACGGAGCTGGATGAACTGCTGCAGACAAAATATAACACATGTTGTATTTCCCGTCACTGGAGACAGGCAGGGGGGGTCAGGGGGGGGGGGCAATTCCCCGGGTCCCGGGGTTTGGGGGGCCTGCAAGCAAGGGGAAAAGAGAGAGAAAAAAGGGAGAGAAAGAGAGAGAGAAAGAGAGAGAAAGAGAGAGAGAGAAAGAGAGAGAGAGAGAGAGAGAGAGAGAGAGAGAGAGAGAGAGAGAGAGAGAGAGTGAGAGTACGGTACGAAGCTTTGAAATAAAACATATTTTGGCTGCAAGTTGGGCTGTATATCTGACAACTTCACAGAACTTTGGTAATGCTTTCTTGGACTTCTTACAAAAGTAGAAAAATCAAAACAAGAAAAAGGCGCCTACAAGTTCACCGTCTATCGCTATCACCAGAAAGTCTAAATGAATTCATCCAATGTTGTGCATCAAAAGTGGCAGACGTGATTTTGAACGGAAAGAGCGGAACGAAATATTACTCCTCTATCGTTGATGCAACACCAGACTGTCCACACATCGAACAAACTATTTTTATTTTGTGTTATGTTCACTTGGACAGTGATCCAAATGTCTACAAAGTAGAAGAGAGATTTCTGAAATGTGTAAATTGTAACAAGAAAACAGGAGAAGACATCGCTAAAATTTTCCTTGATACGCTGAATAAAAAAACAACAAAAAACATTCCAATTACAGACTACCGAGGCCAAGGCTACGACAACGGTAGCAACATGTGTGGTCTGTATAATGGTGCACAGGCTCACATTTTAAGATAGTGATCACTTGCCACATACTCTCCCTGTGGCTGTCATGGTTTGAATTTGTGCGGTGTGCATTCTGCAGAAAGCTGTTCAACGGTCATAATTTTCTGAAGTTGTATAACATTTTTAGCTCCAGTCCACAAAGGTGGGAAATTTTGAAGCAAAACATTCCCAGCTCTTTGCACAGTATGTCTCAGACACGTTGGTCAGCACGTGTTGACCGTGTCAGGCCTTCTGCGGCTCACATCGGGGGACTGGGGAATGCTGTTCAAACTGCTCTTCAAATGAACCTCCCCCAGGAACACGTTCAGATTTGATTGGTATTCTTAAGTACTTGGTATCATTTGAATGTGTGATAATGGCATCTGTTTGGCTCAAAATCTTCACAGCAATCGATAACAGAAATAGAGTGCTTCAAGCACGAGATGTAACTCTAGACGTTGAGGTTGCAAATATCAATAGTCTGATTAAAGATCTGAAAAGCTTACGAGATGAATGGGACGCAATCTTGAGTGATTCCAAATTAGTAGCCGATAACTATGAGATTGAGCATTCATTTGCCGAAACAGCAAAACGACAAAAGAAAAGGAAGCTTTTTGCAGACGAGACAGAAGATGTAACAGACTACCAAAATCCTGAGAACAAATTCAAACATGAAGTTTCTTATGTCCTCATTGATAGCCTTCTTGGAAATTTGACGACAAGGTATAATGCAGCGAAAAAACTCCATTCGTTATTTAGTGTTTTGTGGAAATATCTCCAAGAGGAAGTCGGCGTTATTTTTGATCTTGCAAACAAATTGCGCACGGTTTATGCAGTGGATGCATCCGCAGACCTTGCGCAAGAGATGGAACATTTGAAAGTGATTCATTCAGCGAGCATTGGAGAAAATGTCCTGCCGCTGAACAGACTTCATTCCCTGAAACTGGATGCTTTGTTTCCAAACGTTGTAATCATGTTGAGAATCTTCTGCACCTTGCCTGTCACAGTTGCGTAAGCTGAACGTTCCTTCAGTACCCGTTCTCGGGTGAAAAACATTTTGCGGTCTACGATGAGTCAAGACAGACTCACAAGTCTTAGAATCTTTGAAACTTTCAGTATTTCTCAAAAAATCATTTTGACAGTCTGCCATGCAAAGTGTACGGATCGGATTAACGAGTAAATTTCCTCTTTGGAAAGTGGTGGCACGAGGCCAGTCTAGCGCAAAAATATGACTAC
>NW_004797489.1:144657-145414 GCF_000002075.1 Aplysia californica | reverse complement strand
AGAGAGAGAGAGAGAGAGAGAGAGAGAAAGAGCAAAAGAGAGATTGAGAGAGCAAGAGAGAGAATTAGAGAGAGGGAGAAAACAGCTCTGACCCAACTCTCGTCCGGAAATGTTCTGCCCCCATCTTTTTCAAAACTTTTTGCTTCATCTTACCGTGGCTTGCAGAAGACAGAGTTCGATTATTGTGTTGGTAGGGGTATTTTTTTTTCATCGAGTAGGGGACATACGACAGTCTGTCCGCTTGAACGCCGTCACAGGCAAAACAGCACATCATGTAATCCGTGTCCAAGTGTCCATCGTCTGTATTTACACAACAGGTGCACCGTAACCGCCCAGGGCCGGCTAATTATCCAAACTGATGGTAGTGATTAAACAGACATGGAAGACTGATTGGAAAACATAAAGAACAATACAGACAGGGAAGACTAAATTGAAAACATAGAGGATAGGACAGACAGGGAAGACTGATTTTTAAAACATAGAGTACATGACAAACGGGGGGACTGATTTGAAAACAAAGAGAACAAACACATTTTGCTACCGATTTGAACTTTTATTTCTGTACTTCTGATTTCACATAGTTTACAACACATTGGCGCGCCTCTGACAAAGCAGTGCGGCGGCCGCCGGGATGTACATTTTACATGTTCTATGCTCTGCGTAGTACCGTGTTGGCCGCTCGGTTCCAACCAGAAAGTGGGCCGTTGCCCGAACGATCGTTTTCCCGGCCACCCTTCTGGTTTGAACAGAGCGTTAC
>NW_004797489.1:142988-143920 GCF_000002075.1 Aplysia californica | reverse complement strand
CTGGCCCGCTCCTTAACGTCAAAAGCATCAACTGGGGCGTCTTATCAAGCTAAATAAGAACAAAGACACAAACTACACACACATGCATCAACTAGTCTCATTTCCCATTATGGAATACTTTGTCGTTCCCTTAGAAGCCAGGCTCAGGGTCACGTCGAGGAAACTCTTCGGGAAGAGAGAAAAAACAAAGCACAGAGAAAAAAAAAGGACATTTGTCTGTCTTGCCACTATTTTAGGTTTAAGTGACTCTGTGACCGTGAACCTGAGGGAGCTGAACGTGACCGTCCTATGAGTTGTGCCTTTGAATGGTTTTGTAGTTGAGTAGTGAAGGTTATTACTTGAGTGTTCAGTTCCAATACAGGATGAACGAAATTGCTGTTTAGCTAACAAACAAATGTAGTGCTAGAAATTAAAGCGACAAGTAAAAAGAATGAAAATAAAAGCACGAGGTCCTCCCTCACCAACCCAAAGATTTTAAAATTATACACCGTCTCATTTACTATGCCACTGACTATCTTCAGCATGCAAAAGCTTAACTGTGCACACCCATTTTTTCGCCCCACGAGCCGCCTCTGGACTATGACACTCTCAGCGACAGTGGCCTTGGTTTTGGCAGTGACTAACAGTAACAATAATTTAAAAAATAATAAGCACGACGTGGACAGTGACTATAGCTGTGACAGATACGATATCTGTCAGGGGAGAGTGGCCTTGGACGTGACTGCAAATGTCTTATACAGGCGGGTTAAGTAAGGTATATTAGCACAAACACAAACACTCGCACAAACACTCACACAAACACTCACACAAACACTCACACAAACACTCACACAAACACTCACACAAACACTCACACAAACACTCGCACAAACACTCACACAAACACTCACACAAACACTCACACAAACACTCACACAAACACTCGCACACAC
>NW_004797489.1:141150-142675 GCF_000002075.1 Aplysia californica | reverse complement strand
AGAGAGAGAGAGAGAGAGAGAGAGAGAGAGAGAGAGAGAGACAGTGAGAGAAAGAAACACTCACATACTATATACCAGCTGATCAGATAAAGAGTTCGTTTCGAGAAATGGTAATAACTGTCTTGTTTATCATCCAACTGACGTTAGAATGGACCGAAAGCTAGAACATCCATCGGGATTATGTTTTTTTAAAAAGTCCATTGCCTGTTGCACAACAGAAAGCCGACACAACAGTTCACCCCTGTACAACATGTTTTAGCAGTGAAGATGTATCAACAAACGAAATCTCTCAAATCTACATGAGCATTTTTTGCTCGAGGATGCGGGATAGATTTCTTTTACAAACGTAAAAATCCAAGCAAAAGGTTCATTTTGAAATGGGCTGCAAAATTTAATATTGAAAGGTTTGGGTCCATAGAAGAAAAGAACTGGAATTCTAAGCCCCGAGTAACACATGGTAGTCAGCCTGTAAAAACAAGGCACTCCTGAAAAGGTTAGGGGGAATCGATTCGGTGAAGTCAGAACCGATACCTCGACATCCTACCAACTTTTGGAGAAGCTTGGAATTCTTTATTGATGCTGAAGGGAGACAGAACGAGAACTTCCAGCAAGATAAGGCTGCTCATCATAACACCAGAGTTGTTCTACGACGGATCAGCATTCATTTTGGTTACAGAACAGTCAGACCGACAGAGCACAACTTGAGCCTAAACAATCCCCACCTGAGTCCATTTGATGTTCAATATTTAGTGTGTTGAAAGGACAAGGTATGTATGGAAAAGCTTTGAAAGTAGCAAAGATTTGAAAGAAACCATCACGGAGGGCACGAAAGATATTTCCCTTGATCAATTTCACTCCGCGTGTCAAAATGTGCTTTACTTGAAATTGGGGGTATCTGAAAAATATTTATTTTAACTTTAAAGCTGTCATATTTTATTATCATTAATGCAGAATAAATCCGAATGGATGAACCGCGTTTCTGCAAACGTTGGTGTTTGTATCTTAATTCATAATGGTTGTATCGGCTTTCTTTTGGGCGAACTTTTTTCTGGTAACCTGGTACAAACTATAACCTTATAAAAGCACACCCCCCCATCCCCCGCACACCGGCACAAATGCACATATGCACATACACACACAACAGCACCTGGCTGACAGGAAAAGAGTTGAAGTTTTCTCTTCTCAGCCAGGGCTCGGGTTACCTAAATATTCACCAGAGGAGAGTTGCGTGGAGAAAGCGACACAGAGACACAGAACTTGTAAGGACATCATCGTGTTTCTTTAGCTGGGTGCACTCAGTCTCCACACACCGATGTCAGACAAATTAATTGTTCAGGTTCTAGGTGCTGTGGGACTATGAGAGAATGGTTGGTAAACAGAAGGACATCGATACACTAGCTGTCCTTTAGTACTGTGTACTAAGATATAGACAGAATGAAAGGATGTTAAGGCATAGAAAAAGAAAAGGAGGAATTTCAGACCAGAAATATCGGACACAGCAAGAAAAGACGCTTCCTTCCACTTC
>NW_004797489.1:131620-136722 GCF_000002075.1 Aplysia californica | reverse complement strand
GTACTGCCTTCCTTTGGGTCAGAATAATCAGCCAAGCGCTCGCTGATGAATAACCTCTGCTTATAGTTGATGCGAAGTTCATGTTTCTTTTCTGGTGTGAGCGATTTGTGTGTGTGTGTGTGTGTGTGTGTGTGTGTGTGTGTGTGTGTGTGTGTGTGTATACGTTCGAGAGTGAAAAAAGAAAATATTCATAGGATGAAGAGAGAGTAATTCTATTGTCAGATAGTTTAGTCATGTCTGGTGCGGGTCACTTCGACCTTCCGTGTCAGGGCCAGCCCACACTGGAGGAAAAAACTTCCACGATCCATGTAGAAGGACAGAGAGTGTTGGCTCCAGGGAAACATCACCACTGGTTCAATCAACAAGGCACAAGTTCTAGGCCTCAAAGTGTTGACAAGATGTTTGCCAGCAGGACGGTCGTGTTGTTTTTCCTTATTGTTGCTGTCATCAATTTCACCAACGATGAGAATGTTCTGTCCAACTGGATGCTGCCAACAGAACCACACTGGATGATATCGATGACGTCGCAGATTCTGATTGGCTGACCATGTGAATGTCTACACGTCGGCAATTCCCGACAACCTGGAGATAAAGATTCACGTGAGCGTTGTTCTAGTCACTCCTGCTGCGGGATATCCTTCTGTCACTGTCGATGTTGTTCTGAACTACGTGAGCGCTGACAATAAGGTAAGCTTCTCATAGACCAGGCCTGTCTCTGGTGCTGTTTTCAAATAAGAGGGAAGAAAACACAACTGTTTTTTTCCCTTGGAGCAGCTTCAAAATATTCATACTCGGATTACACGATGGCTAATAAGCAAGTGCCACTTGTCCGTTCTTTCCTTTCTCTCTGTTGTTTTTGTCTGTCTGCTTGTCTCCGGTTTGTTCCACCTCATTCAGTTATAATCGTAGGAACAAATGAAGAAAATGGAGGAAATGAAAACGTTGCTTACTTCTGGAAGGAAGAGTTGCATCGCTGCTTCCTACATGTATAAAGTAAAAAAGCAACTGTGCGTATGTATAATAGTGTACTCCCTGAAATCTCAATGTCCATTTCAGTTTTACATTTTTAATCCAAAGATGGGTAAGGCATGAAGTGTTGCAGTTTGTTAGGCACATCGAGAATGCATTAATGTTTTATTTCAAGAATGTATTTTAACGAGTGCTCCTTTGCAGCTGGTTATATTCTTTTTAAATAGTTAAAGATTGCGAGGGGAAGTTGGGGGGGGGGGGATCACCTATAAACGTGACATGTTACTTACTGAATCAGAACTCGAGCCCTTCACTCGTTTATTCCCAGTCTGGCGTGTACAATAATCCTTGTACTCGTCCACTAGCTGAAGGGTGCACATCTTAGATAGATGGATAGATAGTTGGATAGATGGATGGATGTACAGATAGATTTCTTTGTAGAGACGTCCGTCTTCCGAAAAGATGCTACCAAGATACTTGAGCTCGCTGACTTGTTTCAGCGGACTTCCATCCATGGTGATGTTAAGGTTGCCAAGTGTTCTGTTGACTTTCATCGTCTCTGTTTTGCTTTTATTGAAGGTTTCTCTGATTTATGTTTTCATAAAAAAATCAATGCAGAATATTTTATGCAGAAATCATTATTTCTCTTGGCATTGTCTCCTGTTGGATTCCATCATAGTAAACCATACTGGACCAAATACATAATGCTTAACGCTATATTTTCACAGTAATTATAATTGAAGGAAAAAATGGTCCACTGTTGTTATATTCTTTATTCTTTAATTTCTGCAAACTCATTGGAAGCACATGACGACCCAAATAACGCAAACAGGTTGAAAGTGTAGTTCATGATCTAATTAGCCCGGGTTGTCTCTGACAGAAGTGTAGAAGGGGGTGTAAAACGTTCTCAGCCAAATAATGGCGCATCATTGGCCAAAAAAATGAGTAGCTTTGAACTAAGAATTTAGTTCTTTGCCCGGGAGCCCATAGAAGAGATCTAGTTGACTGTGGTTGTAAAAAGTTTTGTTTTTCAGTTGGAAGCAAAATGTTTATGAGGTGATCTGAAAAGGACGTGTCTTTTGCTGCAATATCCGATAATTCCTGTGCGAATTTGCTTCTTTTCATTGCCTGTGTCTTGACTGTCTTTTAGTCGGTCCGTCTCAAAGTCTCCTCAACTGAATGATCACTGCATGTATAGGTATGTAAATGTGCTTCTCTTTACCCAAACCAGGAAACGAAACCATTCTCTAATAGTCCCACAGCTCCTAGAACCTGACCAATTTGTTTGTCTGACATCGGTGTGTGGAGACTGAGTGTACCCAGCTAAAGAAACAAAATGATATCCTTACAAGTTCTGTGTCTCTGTGTCGCTCTCTCCACGCAACTCACCTCTGGTCAATATTTAGGTAACCCGAGCCCTGGCTGAGAAGTGAAAACTTAAACTTTTTACCTGTCAATCAAGTGTTATTTTGTGTGTATGTTACCGTGCACTTGCGTGTGTGTGTTTGTGCCGGTGTGTAGGTGCGCGTTGTTGTGTTTGTATGTGCCGTTATATGTTGGGGTGTTTTATGTGTAAGTGTTTGTGTGTGTGTACGCGCGCGCGCGCGCGCGCGCGTGTGTGTGTGTGTGTGTGTGTGTGTGTGTGTGTGTGTGTGTGTGTGTGTTTGTGATTATACTAATTATCTAACTTAACCCACCTTTATAAGACATTTGCAGTCACGTCCAAGGCCACTCTCCCCTGATAGATATCGTAACTGCCACAGCCTCGTCGTTCTCAGTATTTTTATTATTGTTACTGTCAGTCACTGCCAAAATCAAGGCCACTCTTGCTGCAAATATCATAGTCGTTGCCATTTCTCTTGATACTGTCAGTGTCATTGACTTCATTGCCTTAATCGTTATGATTATCATTATCAATAACATTATCACTGTTAGTTGGGTGAGTGCCAATACCTAAGAGGAGAGACACGGGAGGGGGGGGGGGGGGGGGGGAGTTGGGTTTGGGGGCGTTGTGTTTGAAACTAAAACATTCTGGGAAAACAAAGCGTTCAATGTTGCTAGTTGTTGGAGGGTGTCACTTGTAGGTTTTACTTCTTGTTTTTGTTTTTTTTTCAATCTATTGTTTTTCTTTGTCTGTCTCACTATTTCCTGGAATTTGCGGGCCAGCATTGTGCCAATCAGCTTTTCTTTACTCAACTAAAATGACACACGAAAGAGTTCGCTGTTTTATTTAGAGAAAAATATAATGTTGAAAAAGAATTTGTCTCTTAGTCTTTAACATTACCACGCTGTAAGAGCACCACAATAAATCTGCTCAAGATATGTTCTAGAGTATCTCTTTCTGCTGGGATTATGTACCACAAACGACCTGTGATGGTCATGACAGGTTGGGTCGTAGCATCGTAAATTGCCCAAAACTTTGTCAAAATGAGCGTAAAACATAGGAGATCCACGTACCTTCATCGTCTAAATTCTCATCCATACGTGTAGCGTAATAGGTTTCTACAACTATAAACACTTCCTGGACCTGTGGCCATAGATAAAAGGTTTGCGGGAAGAGGCCTTGGCCAACGACTCCCGACGTATTGGGATGATTGGGGAGTACCTGGAGACTCAGCTCTATCCAAACCTCTTGACTTTCCTGGATGGCAAGGGAAGGCAGAGACAGGAGAATTGGGGCGTGAGTGATGTGTTGGCTCTGTTTGTTTGTTGTTGTTTTGTTTGTTGTTTTTGTTGTTGTTGATGTTGTTGTTGTTGTTGTTGTTGTTGTTGTTGTTGTTGTTGTTGTTTCTTGTTGTGCTTGTTTGTTGTTGTTGGGGGGGTTGGGAGGAGGTCTTTTTTTTAGCTAATCTTCGTTTGATTTCGAAAAGAAGAGAGGAGGGCCAGTTTTACACAAGTCTTTGTGTACAGTCCAAGGCCATAATCACTACCCTGTATTGATTCTAAATTGTTTCTTTTGTTGGCTTTTTTTTTTACACCGATGTCCATGATGTAGTGGTTTTGTTCTGAGACGTTGCAAAATGAAAACGGGAGTTCCTTTTCCTGAGAGTAGAATGTGTTTTATCAAGTATCTCTATAATATTTTGGGGGGGATTTTATAACCAGTTTAACCCGGGTTCCTCCTGACAGGCAGGTAACTCATTCTATAACCAAATTATTATATCTTCAAGGGCGTTCATACAAACATATAAAGATATTTAATATTTGTTATACACTTGTGCACATATTTAACACAGCATCCTAGCCAGTCCACTATACTGATCAGCAACTGTTACACACTTGTTTACGTGTTCAACTCAATGTCTTAGCCAGTCCACTCTACTGACCACCAATTGTTACACCTGTGTCTACCTGTTCAGCCCAAGGACTGCGAGTCTGTGTCCACGGCACGCAGGAACCAGGACCAGTACAAAGTGGTCACGTGGACCTACGGCAAGAGAGTCCCTTGTTAGGGGACCATCGATGCAGGTCGATGGACAATCATACAGGTACCTACTGACCTCTACTGTCAGCCGCTCCCACTTCCTGAGGCTATGGATGCCGGTGTCTATCTTCCTGTCTATCTTTTATCGACCAGGGATTTGTCTTCGCTTCTTGTTATCGAGAACATGTATAAAAAAAATATTTTTAAAAAACAGAACGAAACATCAGATCGTTCAAAAATCAGAAATATTCGTTTCCCTCTTTTCTGGAATAGGATGCTTTCCCTGACATTCCAACATATCATCATTTTGGCCTAATTTCAGAATGTATTTTATGCAGCATTTATTCTGTCTGTCTGGGGTCATGTTTGTAAACAACACCATATGAGGTTATGACATGTGCTCATTACATTACAGCTGACAGAACAGAAAAGAAAATGGAAACAAATCGTGGACAGGGAAAAATCGGACTCCATCCCTTTCGCTTGTTCTAAGCACTAAATCTATGTTACTATGAAAGTCTTCTACACAAATGTCATTCACTTCAAATCTCTAAATCGTAGCAAGAGAGCAAGTTCGTCTTCAAAACTGAAATCCACTCCCACCCTAAACTAGACATCATTTATGAATTTACAGAGTGGATGGAGCGGTGGTTATTTACTATCAATATAGCAGCTAATCATTCACACACACACTCTCGCTCTCCCCCCC
>NW_004797489.1:129231-131203 GCF_000002075.1 Aplysia californica | reverse complement strand
CCCCCCACCGACAGAGACGAGTGAATGGACGTGTGGACTTTGAGAGATCCTGGGCTGACTACCGGATGGGTTTCGGTGACCCGCACGGCGACTATTGGCTTGGTCTGGACGACATGGCTGACCTCACCAGACATGTAAGTGAAGACGGGAAACTCGTCGTAGTCCCGTCCCAAACTAAATACACTAAGCTAAGTGTTCTCTCAACGCATAAGCGGACATTATCCAATACTGGCATAGGAATATTCTGACACAACACCAAAGTTAGATGGACCAGTAGGTCCTGCAGTCCACATACTCTGTAGAAACTTACAGCCCTGCCTCACCACCCCTTTTCTTTTACTACTCATTGTCTCGTGCTCATCTGTAAGCAGATGCTGTCTTCGTTTGTTGCCACACCACTAGACTCACTGTCCAGACTGAACCATCATGGGATTTGCTGGGTGTGCTCACCTTTTTCAAGACGTAAAGGTGACTGACAGACACAGATGTACAATTTTAACCAAACAACTCACTGCCCTTCTCTCACACGCTTCTTTTGTCTTTAAGTATTATCCAGGCCTCTAAATTGTTCATTCATGCCATGTTAGAACGTAAACAATGCTTTAAGTACAGGTTACCACTCATTTATTAATAGAAAACTTTGCTGAAAGTTCAAGGTGGGGATAGTACAATCAATGCCCTCAATCTTTCGTTAGTTTTTACTATTAAACCAGAGAGTTTTTACAGTAATACAATCTGATTAAACCACGTGTATTTTTCCTCCCAGCGTGACCAAGATCTACGAATAGACTTTCTATTCAAAGGCAAAAACTATACTTTCCCTTACCTCCCTTTCCGCGTGGCGCCCCTTCAAGACAACTTCCGGTTAGACATGGGATCATACATAACAGATGAGTTCTACCGGGTTCACAACGGCGCAGTATTTTCCACGTGGGACAATGACAAGAGCGGAGGGTGCTCCAAGAAAACCTATAAGACGGGATGGTGGTTTGTACGTTGTCATCAAGTCTACCACAACGGCGTCTGGCGCTCGACCGAGTGGGCTAAAATGATTGTCTGGGCAAGTGTCACGGGGAATTATGAGGGTGCCGATTTTGTCAGCATGAAAATCCGACGCCACGCTAACAAGTGAGATTCTTAGTCTGCGAGCAGTTGCGAAGGCTAACTTGTTTGTCGAGGCATTCAACAAAAATTCTTACTCGAGACGGCACCACTGGGCTGTGAATGAAAACAAATCCTGAGTTCATATTGTATGTTCCTTGGCAAACGTAATCAGGAAAATGTCTCATTAAATGTGCATTCCCACTTTGGGCAAAACTTAATTTAACACTAAATTTAACTAAAGATGTGAATCAAGTTGTTCCCTCATCCGACCCAGACATTAAGGATTGTCTTGTTAGTGAGACAACTTCCTGGGCCTTCGGCATATTGCAGTAGGGTGGCCACGCCGCCTTCACTCCCCCAACTCGAAGTCAGATACCCATTACTGCTGGGTGGGCAGCAGGGGGCGAAAAAATCCGTGTCCGAACCGAGGCTCGAACTAGGACTTTCCGCTTGCGAGACGAGCGCACTAACCGCTCCGCCACCGCACCCTCTCAAAGATATGAATACACAAACAAAAAGCAAAGAAGCAGAGGTGACAATACTATATTTATGTATTCTCATACGTTTTAAGTTTGGCTGTTTTTGTCTAGCCTTTTCCGGCCAGGAGCAGGTATCATAATCATGTCATGATCTGATGATAGGAAGGTAAAGAGTCGAGGAAAAAAACAAGCTCTCACAGTAGTCATGAGATTATTAGGAGTTAGTTCCCCTCACTTTTTTGGGGTAGACTCTACCAATTCACTTATTAGCTTACATAATCAGTATTTGTGACTGCTTATGAGAGTGGCCCGAAAGGGGTGAACAGGATATTTATGTTGCAATGAAGCAGTTTTTGGTGTTGTGAACACGGCTCAAGGAGCGGGGGGGG
>NW_004797489.1:124067-128507 GCF_000002075.1 Aplysia californica | reverse complement strand
CCCTTTTTTCTAATTTTTATTGTTCTAAACCAGTCAGTGCTCTAGATGTACATTACTACATCCTTGCGATCCGTCACCCGCTGGCTGCGCCAGTGAAGAGACAGTCGGCGAGGATGGTTTATGCTCGTCGCACCGCTTGCGGTAGAGTCTGCTGCGAGCAAAGAAAATCTTTGCACCAAAGATATTATTGTCACTGTAGAGAAATCTAGGTATCGTTCTTCCCGCACAAGAAGAAAGGTGCATGAAACTGCTCTTCGCAGCACCAATTTGGTGCAGGCTAAAAATTTGATCCAAGTTTCCGCGAGCCTATCTACTACACTAGTACAGTCTACGGCAAGTCAATGAAGAATGGGTATCGAAACTGTTGTCTCCCTCTATTGTGTAGCAAGTAGCAAATCCTGGTGCTGCACGAAGTAATTAGAAATCTTGAAATCTTCTCAGATGGTGAGCATAGTGAGTTGTTAGTATTTTTTCATTTTATAGCAGCTTTAATGCGGTTTCATCCAGTAACAGTTGTAAATATCAATAGATGTAGATTACGGGATATCTTGCTGATTCTAATTGACTTTCTTTAGAATTCTTAATAGTAGCTACTAAGCCTATTGTCCATTTGCTCACTTTCCAATTATGCACCACCTTGTCCGCAACCCACGCGACGCCACTGATACATTGTAATAAAATATGGTCAATGTTTTCATAACTTTTGACCTTTAAATGTCCGTCCCTGTAACCCCCAATGTCACTTTGAATCACGTACGCTTTTAAGTATTCAGAGACGAGGTTTTGAATATTTACGAATAACTTGCAAAAATTGTCCAGACTTTCATATCTTTTAATCTATAATATATCCCTTTTACTACTAACAAATCTTTTTACTTTAAATCCCTTACTGTATTCAGTATTTAATACTTTGTAATCAACAAATGTCCACATTTCCATATATTTTAATCCAGAAATGTCACTATAACTACTACCATATGTTATGTTATGCTTGGTGTAATCAAATTGTAATATCGTACTCGCTTTCGTTGCCTTTGATCTATAAAACGCCCGTCCCTGTCACTACCAACACGCCCTCTTGCTTTAGATGACTTACTCTTCTAAGTAGTTCATGTCTTGTCATAACATTGTCATCATTTCTATAGCTTTTAATTTATAATAAACGATTTCCCGTTTACTTCCAACATGTCCTTAGACTTGAAATCATTAACTGGACAAAGTATTTTGTACCTTGTAATGAAAATTTGAAAGAGGACGGAAAAAGTAATCAAAATTTGTACACGTTTTCGTTGCCCTTTACTTATAAAATGCCCGTCCGTCGGTCGTTACCAACATGTCCTATAGCTGTCAATCATTTATTTTATTATATTAATATTTTAAAAACAAAAGTCAGTCTCGTTTTCATGGCTTTTGACTTTTTAGAAATACCCCTGTAACTACTGCACATCTTTCGACTTTGAATCACTTTACGAAGTATAATTCGATTATTTGCTATCAAAAATAATTATTTATTGTCCACATTTTCATAGCCTTTTTACCTGGAAATGTGACTATAACTACAACTACATCTTTGAAACTCTCACTTTACAAGGTATCTGATACCTTGTAATAAAAAAATGCCCACATTTTCGTAGCCTTTGACCTATGAAATGTCCGTCCCCGTTCCTGTCACTAGTGACAGCCCTCATGGCTCGGAACAATTACACTACCTGTTGTAATCTGGACCCAGAATGTCGTGATTTCCATGCTATGTTGCAAGCTGTGTATTATCTTGTTTCGTCTAATTTCTGACTTTCGGGAGGACAGTCGAACCTGCACTAATGGCCATCTGCATTAAGAGACAATCAGATTTACAAACGACCACTTCTCACTTCCCAGCTGTAGATTTAGTTTTAGTAGAGGTTTTACGGCCCTCGCAACTGCATAAGGTCATATGACCGCCAAGAGGTGGATGTCAACAGAGAAGTCCTTACAGGGAATCAGACTTACTCTGCTCACCTCTCTAGCTTCAACTGCACAAAGTCTGCTTCGACTATCAAGGCACCCCGGAAATAACGGGTCACAAGAGTGTGACAAACATACAAAAGAAGTAGAGGAAAATGACGATAGTAAGGAGTAGTAAAGAAAAGGCAGCAGTCCCCTGTTGCAGTTCAGGCACAGTTATGAGCATGATATTGATGAATCCGCCCATTAACAATCTACAAGTCTATTGGGCATAAGAACATATTAATCCCCCCCCCCCCCCCCCCACACACACACCTTTTTGGAATGGCCTAAAGACACTTCAGTCAGTAACACCCCCCCCCCCTGGGGAAAGGGGGGGGGGGGGGTTCCAGCTTTGATTTCATTCTTCTTTTAATTTTTATCTTATGACATTGTCCAAAAAGACCACCTGTCTAAGATGTTAACTCATCTTCTTTTCCATGATTAGTCGTCTTGGGCAGGTCGATGGTATTTGTCGCAACTGTCAAGTACTGTTGAAAAAAATATTATTACATTATATCCGTGTACCAGAGAGTTGCAGTTTTATTTTGTAATAACTCTCGATTTCTCGATTCGAATTTAGTATGTACTTTCAAACTGGTGAAATAGAGTTAATGGAAGATAGAAATGTTGAAAATTGTGAGTAAAAGTAAAGGAAAGCCTCCCCCTCTATTTCAAATTGTTTAACGCAGTGCATATTACCCGAGGTCAGGGTAGTGTTCAGGCTTTTGTTTGTAGCTGTGTGTTTCTTGTTAAGGTTATTGACATTGTTGTTGCTCTTGTTGTTGCTGTTGTTGTTGTTGATGATGTTGTTGCTGCTGCTGCTGCTGCTTTTGTTATTGTTGTTGTTATTGCTGCTGTTGTTGTTGTTGCTGTTGTTGTTTTTTGGGTGGTTGTTTATGTTGATGTTTTAATGCTACCATAGACACAGTTTAAATCATTTAAGAGAGGGGCTTCTACCATTCCTGTCAAGGTGAAATTATTTTGTTGCCAGAAAAACATCTGTTGCTGCCGGAAGAAATGATTTTGCTGCCGGGAAAATGTGTTTTGCTACACTAACTTTTACCATCCGCCAGTAAGACAGGAAATCGACCTTTGTCCTAAATATTGCCTGGGAAAGCAAGCTGAGACTAAAGTGCGGACAAAAATTTGTGACGCAACTTTTTGTCAAATAGTTCCTAAATGTCGAACATAGACACTCCAGTTTTTGCACCATGACTTGAATCAAATTGTCTTTACAGATCAATATTTTTGTAAACATATATCTGTTAGGCGTATTCTAGAAAATTCCGTACAAAAAAAAAAAAAATTCGAAATGTGCGATTTCTTCAGATATTGAAAGGTTTACAGCGGAGGCAGTATCGCTTTTAAAAGCAAGTCCGCCATGTTTTTCCAACGGTGACATTATGCTTATTGAACACATATTTTGAGAACCCTTAGGCCTAATGCAAAAAATGTGTTCACTATAAAATCAATTTCTGGTAACAAGTTTTGCCACTTAAAGTGTCATTTGTAAGCTGTGACGTAGGCCATAATATGCTTAGGCAAAAGTGTTTGAGAAGAGGGAAAATCTGTGAACAATCCTATTTTTCACTTGACGGAGATTTGTAGTATTTTATATAAATTTATGAAGAAAAACAATGTTCAGCTAACCTCAATTATTGTGGAAAAATAGCATTTAGTTAAGACCAATTATGCAACTTTTGTGTGACATTGATTCACCCGTTAAAGAGATAATTGAGGATAAGTTGCGCCTCGAATTTTTTACCGCACTATAGTTGGCTAAAACAGCGCCTGGACATGGATGGCTGGTGCATCTATAAATTTTAATAGAAAATTGATGGTCAAGGACTGCACCAGAGCTTAGGTATTTTTCCCCTCAAAAACTATTAATTGCAGTGTGCAGAGTTCAGAAGCACTGATTGTTCCGTTAACAAAGAACAGGATGTTGTATTGTGCAGATTTATGGAGACAAGAATTTGTCGTGTTTTATCATCTTAGAGTCTAACTCAAAAGTAACCAAAGGTCACCCCTGTTTTTATAAATTTAAAAAGTTATTATTTCGTTTTGTGTTTGAACAACCTACTTTTACTTTTACTGTTTTAGCCATTCTAAAGAGCAATTCAGAAATTCCCAGATAAGACGAGATAGCGCTATCTATAGAGACTGCTTCAGTGTTCAACAACTATTACTGTGTGTGTGTGGTGTAACATATTACACTGGGCCACAAAAAAACTAACTTTTTTCTGTGGCATGAAGTTTGAGACTTGGTTGAAGGTAATTTGAGGTCACTGAAATAAAATAAAAAATGGCATCATTCTGCTGTGCTCTGCTTCATGACGTCAAGTTATATTTGTTTTGTGGTGTTTTTAAGCTTCGAGATAGGAATCGAAACGTTTTTGGGTTGGAGCGTGTGTGCGTGTGTGTGTGTGTGTGTGTGTGTGTGTGTGTGTGTGT
>NW_004797489.1:109969-121391 GCF_000002075.1 Aplysia californica | reverse complement strand
GAGAGAGAGAGAGAGAGAGAGAGAGAGAGAGAGAGAGAGAAAGAAAGAGAGAGAGAGAAAGAGAGGTGGGCGCCCCATGAATACAGTTAGTATCACGCCGTACAACTCAGGGGACAAGCCTGGTGGGTGGTTGGCGGGTGCTCTGGTGTGGTTTGCTTCTTCTTTCCTATCAAACATTTTCGTCTTTATCTCCCCTCCTTCTTGTTACCCACTTGTAACATCTCTAATCTTCGGCACTTATATGAACTTTTTGTGTTGCAAGTGCCGTAAAACACCATTAAAACTGAAACAAGGACAAGCCAGGCCGGGTGTCCCTGAACTCGGGTCCTAGCGTGTGCACTTTTCAGGGCTCTCAGCCTGTTTTGGCTCGGTCGTATCGGAGACGGACGTTAAATCCGGAGATCCCGCCTCTTAAATGATGGCTTTTAAGCACAAGGGGGCTATCCCGAAAAAAGCTGTGTTGAGAAAATCGAAGGTGAAGTTTTTGGACTCTTGTTATGTTTCTTTAAAAGGCAAGGAGAGTTTTCTCTATAACCAAACAAATATACACACCAATGAAACCAAACTCATCCTATAGGTAGGGTAATGCCCACTTTTGGTGTAGGTAAAGATTTCAGGAAACCCCCTGAAATCTTGGTTAGCCGGCTTGTCCTTAATAACGACCAAATAACCTGTTGGTTAAACCCATGCACTTAGGATAGGCACTTTACACAAGTCCCCATTTGTCTCGATCCTTTCGCGGATGGACGTTGCACTCGGATGCCAGGCTTCTTACACAGCCTAACAGTGTTGTAAAGTAAAGTTGTTCCCGCATCCGATCCGGACATACGGGATTGTCTTGTTAATGAGACAACTTCCTGGGCCTTCGGCATTTATTGTGGTTGGGTGGCCAGTTCCTTTCCCCGCCGCCTTTACTTTCCCAATTCGAAATCCGTGTCCGAACCGAGGCTCGAATCCGACCGGACTTCCCGCTTCGGAGACGAGCGCAAATAGTGTTGATAGGGGCGTTACACATAACGCAACCTCAGTGCTTTCTTATCGTATCTCCATTTTTAATAACTGTGAAAACCGTTCATTACGAAAATGAGCTTTTGAATAAGTCACATTTTCACAGTTAAAAAATGGAGATACGACAAGAAAGCACTGAGGTCGTGATAATAATGCCATGTTACCCTTGGTGAGGCAGCGTGGTGGAATCAGGCTCTCGTCAATTTGTGGGAAAGTAGAGTTAATGGTGTCATCTTAAAGCTTGTTCACTTGTCTTCATTTGGATGAAAAAATACCCATTTATCTTGAATACAAGTCGAGATATTTGCGAATGAAGGTCGTGGGGGTCACCTGTTTTCAGATGTAAAATTAGTGGGAAAATATGGCCACAAAAGATTAGCTAATTCCTTAGTTTAAGAGTCCGGGGTAACTGAAAATCTACATTTTTTGGCATTTAATCAACGCTTTTCAGCAAAATCCATACAGAAATGAGTTCTTTAATAGGCATGAAAGGTGTTGAGTCAAAAAACCAAAAATCTGATAAAACTTCACAAACCTGCGTAAAAATGCAAGTTTCTTCTTTTTGATTAATTTGAAGAGAGCCTGATTCCACCACGCTGCCTCACATATTATTTTTTTTGTCCCCACAGGTTGCGTTGGGCGATGTGGTAACCAGCCTGACAGCAAGTACGACTGTGAGTGCAACTCTCACTGCACCAGGTTCAACGACTGCTGTGATGACTACAAAAGTCACTGTTTGCCCGGTCAGTCTTTGTTCTAGTAGAGGTTTTACGGCGCTCGCAACTACATAATAAGGTCATATGAGCGCCATCCGGTCAGTCTGTGTGGTGTCCAGAGTAGTGTTTTGTATACACACACATACACACATATACACGCATACACACATACACACACATACACACACACACACACACACACACACACACACACACATACACACATACACACATACACACATACACATACATACCCACATATATGCATACACACACATACATACACACACACACACACACACACACACATACATACACACACATACATACAAGCCCACACACATACACACACACACACACACACACACACACACACACACACACATACATACATACACACACATACATACACACACACATACATACACACGAATACACGCACACACACTTACACACACATACACACACATACACACCCACAAACATACACACATACACATATACACACACACAAATACACTCAAATACACCCACATACACACACAAATACACACTCGCATGCTCACATATACACCCACATACACACACAAATACACACACATACACACACATACACACACATACACACACATTCACACACAAATACACGCACATACACACATATACACACATACACACTCAAATACACACACATACACACATATACACACACATACACACACACAAATTCACACACACACACACACACACACACACACACGTACACACACACATTCACACACATACACACTCACACGTACACACACACATTCACACTCAAATACACTCACACATACACACACAAATACACACACTCACACACACACACACACACTCACACACATACACACACACACAAACACACTCACACATATGACTGGGAGTTGTTTGCTAGTTTGTTTGCTTGTTTGTTTTTTGTTGGGGGGGGGTTTCGGGGGGGGGGCATTATGACCTCTGACTTTTTACATCTCAGACCTCACCTAACCCTTTTCATGACCCCCACACAGGTCAAACTACAAAATATACACTGTGCTTCTCTCCTCCGAAGCTATTTTGAACTTATGAGTCCTGGTTTGACGTAAGCCCCTTCAACCTTCACCTGATGAGACCTTTGACCCTTTAAACATCTGACCTGATCTGACCTCTAACCCTTTGACCTGACCTCTGACTCTTCAACCCTCTAACCGTATAGCGTGGTTGGCGGATGCTCTTGTGTGGTATGCTCCTACTTTCCTATAATAAAAAAACTATCGTCTTCATATCTCCTCCTTCTTTTTTTTTATGTTTGTTACTCTCTAGTAACACCTCTTATCTTCGGCCCCTATGTATCCTAATTGTGATGAGAGTGCCGTAAAACGCTTACTAGAACTAAAACATAACCCTATACCCTGACTTCTCATTCTTAACCCACTGACGCTAGCTCCCGTGGATGGTGAGTGCTCTGATGCGGTTTGCTCTTTCTTTGCTGCCGAACGGCTATCGTCCTTATCTCTCTTTTTCATTTCTTATTTATTATTTTAAACTTTTTTTATGTAACCTATGGTGACACTTCTTTCTCATGTAGAGTATTTTATGTTCAGTTTGTGTTGCAACAACTATAAAACGCTTACAATGAATAAATAAATAAATAAATAAATAAGTTAGTGAATAAATAAATAAATAAGTTAGTGAATAAATAGATAAATAAATAACTCCCTGACATGGCCTGACCTTTAACCCTGTGGCCTCACTTGACCTTCCCTCTCACCCTCTGGCCTTCTGACATTCTGACCCCCCGACCCTCTCTAACTCTCTGACCCTACTCTGACCCTCTGACCCTCTGACCCACTGACCCTCTGACCTCTGACCCTCAGGCTGTGCCGGACGATGTGGTCAGGCCCCGAGCAACAACCACCACTGCCAGTGCAACTCGCACTGTGTCAGGTTCGGGGACTGCTGCCAGGATTATCAGACGCTCTGTACATCTCACGGTTGGTCATATTATTTTCATCTTTTTTAAGGACAAGCGGGTTAACCCAGATTTCGGTGCTTTCCAGAAATCTTGACCTACACCAAAAGTGGGCATTGTCCTTCCTACAGTAGAAGTTTGGTTTCATGGGTGTGTATATTTGTTTGGTTATAGAGAAAACTCTCCTTGTCTTCTAAAGAAACTGAACAAGGGGCAAAAACGTTATACCTTTGATTTTCTCAAAACAGCATTTTTTGGGGATAGCCCCCTTGTGCTTAAAAGCGACCATTTGTCCGTTTGGGCGTGTTGTCTATCTGTGTATAAAGTTTCGTTGTTTGTACGTGCGGTCATTTGGTCTGTTTGTACATCTGACGATTAGTAAATGTGAGGCAGCGTGATGGAATCAGGCTCTCGTCAAAACAATCAAAGTGAAGAAACTTGCATTTTTCCGCAGGTTTGTGAATTTTTATCAAAATTAAAATTGTGTTTTTTGGCTCAACACCTTTCATGCCCATTAAAGAACTCATTTCTGTGTGGATTTTTCGTTAAAACGTTGATGAAAGGCCAAAAAAAAATGTAAATTTTCAATTACGACGGAATCTTAAGCTAAGGAAATAACTTATCTTTGGCGGCCATTTTCTCACTAATTTTACCTCTGAAAACAGGTGACCCCCACCTCCTTCATTCACAAATATCTCGACTTGTATTCAAGATAAATGGACATTTTTTTCAACCAAATAAAGACAAGTGAACAAGCTTTAAGATGATGCCAATAACTCTACATGCTCAAAAATTGACGAGAGCCTGATTCCACCACGCTGCCTCACATATTATCATTTGTTCGTTTGTACGTTTTGTCTGCCGCGCGGTGTATAAAGTTGGTTTGTTTGTATGTGTGGTCATTTTGTCTGTCTGTGTATTTATTTGGTTTGTTTGTCTGCTTGGTCATTTTATCTGTTTGTATCTGGTGGTAAGTATTTATCTGTTTTGTCCTTCTGTTTGTCTGAGTATTTGGTAGATTTAGCTTGTTTTGTTTGATCATTTCGTTTGTTTGTTTATGAGGTTGTTTTGTATGTTTCTCTCTACTGTATTGTTTTGTTTTTTGTTTTGTTTTTATGTCAGTGAAGATTCCCATTCAATCGTGACAGTGGGTGATTGGTGGGTGCTCTTGTGTAGTTTGCATCTTCTTTCTATCAAACACCTATCGTCTTTATCTCTCCCCCTTTTTCTCTGTATGTTACTCTCTAGAAACAACTCTTAATCTTCGGTGCTTATATAAAATATGTTTGTTGCAAGGGGTTGGAAACAATTACTGACATGAAAAGCTTGCGATTTTCCAATAGCGCAGAGGGGGTGGTTGGCGGGCGCCATCGGTATGTCCAATTTCTTTACTTTCCCCTCTGGTTTTTCTGCCTGTCTTTGATCTTACTATGTTGGTGGTTGTCGGGTGCTTTGGTGTGGTTTTCTCCTACTTTCCTATCAAACTACTGTTGTCTTTTTTCTCTCCTCCTTCCTTTTTATATTGTTACTCACTTGTAACACATCTATTCTTTGACAGTTATATGACCGTATTGTGTTGCAAGTGCCGTAAAACTCTTACTAAAACTGACTGATCTCACTTTTTCCCAGCACTAACTATTGTAGTGTGGATGTGCTTCTCTTTACTCAAACAAACCGATAACGCAGTGTACTGTTTTCTTCTTGTCTATATGTGGATGGTTGGCGGGTGCTCTGGTGTGGTTTACTTCTTCTTTCCTATCAAACATCTATCGTCCTTAACTCCCTTTCTTTTTTTTCTTTTTTTTTTTGGTCATGTTTGTTACTCTCTTGTGACACCTCTCATCTTCTGGCGCCCATATGAACTTATACAGTTACGAACGCCGTAAACTCTTACTAAAACTAAAAACGTCTTTACTTTCCCTCTGTTGTTTCTGTCGGGCTGTCTGTCTTACTTTTTCCCAGCACTAGCTGACATATATTGTGTGGATGTGCTTCTCTTTACTCAAACCGATAGCGCTGTGTACTGATTTCTTCTAAAGGGGGGACATTGACCTGTTCTTCTGCACAGTAGAATTGTAATTGTAAATGGCTGATTCATCGATGTCATGCTCATAACTGTGCCTACTAAAGTGCAACAGGGAACTGCTACTTTTTTCTTTCCTAATCCTTACTGTGGGCATTTCCTCTACTTCTTTTGTATGTTTGTCACACTCTTGTGACCCTCTATTTTCGGGATGCCTTGATAGTCGAAGCAGACTTTGTGCTGTTGAAGCTAAAGAGGTGACCAGAGTAAGTCTCATTCCCAGTTGGGACTTCACTGTTGATATCCACCCCCTCGGCGCTCATATGACCTTATTATGCAGTTGCAAGCGCCGTAAAACCTCTACTAAAACTAAAACTAAACTGGTTTCTTCTTGTCTATATCCCTATATCCCTTCTTCATGATCAGGCAGTAGCACAGGGGGCAGTACAGGCAGCAGTACAGGTGGTAGTACCGGCAGTGGCAGCGGCAGTCACAGCAACGACATGTTTTGCAACAGCATCAAGCCTGCCAGCAGCTCCGGCACTCCGCCCAGTACGAGTGGAAGCGGATGTAGAAGCATGACCCTCAAACAGGTACGTCGTCTTCTTCTTCGTCTTCTTCTTCTTCTTCTTCTTCTTCTTCTTCTTCTTCTTCTTCTTCTTCTTCCTCTTCTTCTTCTTCTTCTTCTTCTTCTTCTTCTTCTTCTTCTTCTTCTTCTTCTTCTTCTTCTTCTTCTCTTCTTCTTCTGCCTCAACTAAATAATAGGTCATCTAGGCCGATGACTAGAGGTGTTACGAATGAATAACATAAACAAAAAGAGGAGAAAGGATCCTAGGTGTCTGACAGTTGAAAAGGCAAATCACGCCAAAGCACCAGCTAACTACCTTCGTACGCACGCAGCGGTTGTCAGTCAGTGAGTCAATCAACCAATCTATCTATTTATCTATCTATCTATCTATCTATATATCTATCTCTCTATCTATCTATCTATCTATCTATCTATCTATCTATCTATCTATCTATTTATCTATCTATCTATCCGTCTATCTATCTATCTGTCTGTCTGTCTGTCTGTCTGTCTGTCTGTCTGTCTGTCTGTCGGTCGGTCGGTCGGTCGGTCGGTCGGTCGGTCGGTCGGTCGGTCGGTCGGTCGGTCGGTCGGTCGGTCGGTCGGTCGGTCGGTCGGTCAGTCGGTCAGTCGGTCAGTCGGTCAGTCGGTCAGTCAGTCAGTCAGTCAGTCAGTCACTCAGTCAGTCAGTCAATCAGTCAAACAATCAATCAGTCAATCAACAAACCAATCTATCAATCAGGCAGTCAATCAATTAATTAATCAATCAACCAATTAATATCTAAATCAATCAGTCAATCAATCAATCAGACAATCATTCCTTCCACCAGGTGACGGAGGAGCTGTGGAGAAATGACGTGAACCGCCTGGGCTGCAAGGACCTGACCGTCAACTACCAGGCCAAGATTGGGGACGGCTCCAAGAACAACGCTGCCAGATACAAGTGGGTTGTTGTTGCTGTTTTCAAATGTGAAGTGTGCTGACAAAATGAGTTACTTCTCAGATTCGAGCCTTAAATAGATACTTCACGCTTATAGTACGGGTGAAGTTTTTATAATTTATATGTATGAAATAACAAAAGGGATGTTAATACTTAAAGAATATGGCATCAATATAAAATCTACAAATTTGACCCTAGTGTCTATTTTTGGCCAATGTCTTCATTTGTGGATTGCGAGAAGTAACTCATTTTGTCAGCACACCTCACAAATATACAAGTGGGAAAACACAGTGTTTGTTTAGTTTTAGTAGAGGTTTTACGGCGCTCGCAACTGCATAATGCCATATGAGCACCAGAAAATTAGAGGTGTTACAAACATAAAAGAGAAGACGGGAGATAAGGACGATAGATGTTTCATAGGAAAGAAGGAGCAGACAACACCAGAGCACCCGCCAACAACCCACAAACACTGTGTGTGTGGGGGGGGACTTTGAAACCAGTGCACATCGCTAGTCGACTTCAGTCGAAGTCATTCGAATTGAGTCGGGTGAGCGAGAGTATTTTCTGCATGGAGATGCAAAATGTGGCAATTGACTCGATTTGAAGCCGTTATGGAAGGAAGTGGCTGTGTTATGTCCGGTAGGTTTTGAGTGCAATAAGATAATAAGAGCCATATCAAAATAATAACAGCATCTGTCACTAACCGGATGATCCCCAACGCTCACCAAACTTATACTGGATGCCCATTGCGGATGGGATGGGATCAGATCGGGTCGGGACGATCTCTCGACTTGTCGCCTGAAAATAAACGAGTTTGTTTTTTTGAGGCGACGAGTCGGTTGCAATCGGTTTGTACCACGAAAACCGCTTTGCACACTCAATCTGGCCAGCAAACCGACCCGACCCGACCTGATCGGGCTAATGGGCACCCGGTATTACCAAAACGCCAAGTAGTAACGCCAAGAGATACCGACCTGGTTGGATGTAAAGAGTGTCGATAGAAGTGGCGTAAAATGTCTACAATTTCTAATATATCTTGATGACTGTCTTCGATAAATTCGGCCGCACAATATTTCTCCACCAGTCAATTCGGACGGTTGGAGGCCGCCACTGATAAGTCTTGCTTATTTACCTTCCATTTCCTTCTGTTGTTTCTATCTGTTTGTCTTACTTTTCCCCAGCATTAAATGGCCATTGTTATTGTGTCGATGTTCTTCTCTTTACTCAAACAAACGACAAATCACCGACTCACACTCTCTTTACTCAAACAAAGAAACTACCAATCAACACTTCGTGCTCTCTCCTTCAACCCCCCCCCCCCCCAAAGCACCCACACCCTCTTTATTCACAAACGTGACCCTCAGCACTATCTGCTCTCCCCCAAGTTATTCACAAATGTGACTCTCAGCACTCTCTGCTCTCCCCCAGGTTATTCACAAACGCGACCCACAGCAAGATGAACGGCGAGACATTCAAAACTTTCAAGGCTCTACTCAACAACTACGTACCAGCCAAGGGGGCCCAGGAACATGTGACGTCACACGAACTGCAGGAAGAGGAAGCCTTCCTGGACGCCATCTTTAGAACATCCGTTATGAAGACTCTTCAGAACTACTTGATCTGCTCAGGTGAGTCGGGGGTGGCTGGAAGGTGGCATTATAGTGCTGTCAAATATTCATGGCACAACTTATTGTCAAATATCTCCTCAACTAATGAGCTTAAACTCCCCAGCTTTTGCACAGTGACTTGTATCAATTTGTCTTTACAGATCAATATTTTCGTAAACATCTGTTATCTCTATTCTAGAAAATTTCTTAATAATTACCAATTTAAAATCCCAGTGGGTGGTTTCTACAGATTTTAAAAGGTTTACAGCTGGGACAATATCACTTTTAAAAGCAAGTCCGTCATTTTTCTTCTAATTGCGAGATTGTTTATTGAACGCATGTTTTGCAGAACTTTTAAAACAAAAAAGTGTTCACTATAAACTATAAAATAAATTTCTTGTTTCTAGTTTCGCCACTAAAAAAGTGTCACTGATGAGCTGTGACATAGATCATAATATGCACGGAAAAATAATTATGTGTGAGAAACGGGAAATGCTGTGAACCATTCCATTTTCCGCGTGAAGGAGATTTGAAGTATTTTACATAAAGTTATGAAGAAAAGTTTTTTTAATCTAGTCTCAATTGTTGTTGAAAAATATGATTAGGTTAAGACTAACTGATACGAATTGCTGTGCAACGTATGAGTGACACTGGTTCACCCATTAAAAAGATATTTGAGGATAAGTTACGCCACGAATTTTTGACAGCACAATAGTAGGTCCAACTTCACTTTCGCTCGCTCATTAGACCTTATGCAATTGCAAGACGCCGTAAAACACTTACCAAAAAACCTACTTTACTTCTATTCTTTCCTCTGATGTTTCCTCCGGATAGTCTCGCCTTTCCCTTGCATTACATGACCGGTATTGTTCCAATGTGATTCTCTTTACTAAAATAACAGATGGGTAGTTGGTCGGTGCTCTGGGTTGATTAACTTTCTTTCTAGCAAACGTCCTTATCTCTCATTCTTCTGTTCTTTGCAGGCTACACCTTTAGAAACACCTCAAATCTCTGGCACTTATATTACCCATTTGTGTAGCAAGTGCCGTAAAACTCTTACTAGAACATTTTTGAAAAATTAAAACTACATCGAAGATAAGATGGCAACAACAATGGCAGCTGAAGCTGTAGTAAGAACAGCAGTAATAGCAATATCAACTGAAACACCAACAAAAACAATGACAACGAGTTAGGATAGGTTGTGCAGTTATTGGCAGAAGAAATTCGGAGACGTCTCCGGCGAGCACCCAGGAATTATTCGGAGACGTACACCCGCACACAGGTGCACTGCTTTGGGGGGTCATACTGCGTTTTGTTTACTGCAGATCACACATAAAGCCACTAAAACTGTCGCAAATCTAGATCTATTATTTTCAAGAAAATTTCAAACCTAACTTTGAAATATCAAATTAAGGGTTAAAACAGGGGGAACCCCTCAATTTTTTTTTTACTTGATCTAGAGGCACAAAGCATTTTGATTGGTCTATCTCCGTATCCGAATAGATACTACGGCAGTTGTTAGACGAAGGCCTCCTCAATCCAGTCTCGATAAGGGGAAATAATCCATGAAATCCTAAAGAGTTGTCAACATAGCAGGAGTTAAGGGGAGGGATGTTAGACATTTTCTTCTGGAGACTGGTCTGGAGCAGACATTGACGATCATCGTACCCCACTCCTTCCTGTTGTCTGTCTTCTTGATCAGCTCGGGTTTTTCTCTTTTTCTTATTCGTAGCAAAGTCGTTAATTAGGCCATCTGAGTATGTTGTTCTTTGTCTTCTTCTGCTCTTCTTTCCCTCTATCTTTCCAAACAGCAGCAGTTTCTTTAGTCCGTTTGATCCATTTATGTGGTCAGAGGATCTCACTTGTCTTTTCTGATGGTTCTGATGACAGCTCTTTCACGACCTGCCATTTGAGTCTATCTCTACTTGATTTCCTGCCTGTGTTAGACATCAGGAATGGGAATAAATTTTGGTAAGTCTTTTACGGTATTCGCAACTGCTAAGGTAATATGAGCGCGCGGGACACACAAAGCATTTTCAGCTGGTAGAAAGTTTTGAATTTTGCCCGGGTGGCGGCCGAAGCCTACTCTTATCGATTTTGACCGCCAATGGATCTTTAACGTGCGCAACATGCACACGGGACCTCCAAGATTTTACGCCCTCGTCCGAGAAGCCAAGGTGTAAATCTTACGTACCATAAGGTCAGGGGTGTGGCTGAAAGACAGTAGTAAGAAGGAGCCAAGGAAAAGCAGGAGAAAGGCTGAAAAAAAGAGTCAGGAGTCTTGGGGAGGGGTCAAAGGAGGTGAAGGGGTTGGGGCAGAAAGTGGAGACGAAAGCAAACGACAGAACATTGTTAGAGAGCAGGAAAGGAGGTGAAAGGAGAAAATGGATATTTTTTCATTGAAACCAAGGCAAATGAACAATCTTGCAGATGATATCAAAAACTCCAAATGCCACCCCAAAAAATGACGAGCGCCTCATTCCACAGCGCCGCGACACATATGACCGTATTGTGACGTGAAACTCTTACTAAAACTTAACCCTACCTTCCCCCCCCCCAACCCATAGCCGCCT
>NW_004797489.1:91036-100354 GCF_000002075.1 Aplysia californica | reverse complement strand
CTTCTTCTTCTTCTTCTTCTTCTTCTTCTTCTTCTTCTTCTTCTTCTTCTTCTCGACTACGTCCCACTTGAAGACTGGTATCTATCATCGTATACTGAGCAGCCTTGTTTCGATCATCTGTTATCCCAAAAGCGAGGGCTGTCGTCTGTGGTTTAGTAGTTAGACGCTTGGCTGTCTCAAAGATCGTGCATGACAAGATAGTTCACTCCTCTCTTTGAACCAATTAAAAAGGTGTTCTCAAAATCCGGTGGCGCCCTCTTTGAAATAGCGCCCGCTTTGCGAACAGAGTTACCCTGCTTGTATGGGAGAAAATCAAAGTGAAATAAACAAGTTTTGTTTAAATTAGAATTAAAATTTCGGAATAAACGACTTTTTTAAAAATGGTTACGCTGACAAAAATCCTCTTCATGTGAAAGGCTCGGCTGTTTTTGTCGTTTGATTTGGCTTTAGAATTAGAGGTGAGAGGTTATTAAAATAGAATAAACTCAAAACTCAGCACAGAGCGAACCGGAACAGCTGAGCGCAAGGGGGTGGTGTCTTCCGCGGACCCTTTTTTGGCCGAGTGAACTATCTTGTTATGTACGATCTTTGGCTGTCTCACGCCGAAGACCGGAGTTTGATTCCCGAGTGGAGAGAATCTGTGTCTTTCTGTTTTGTGTTGTATACCTCTCAGTCTGGGTTGGTAGACAGGGTTGAAGCCCACTTCTAAAATAATCTAAATTGTTTCGATTGCGGTGCAAAAATACCTTCGTTAAAAAATGATCAGGCCTTAGGGCTGATAATGATGAATCCATCCCCCCCCCCCCAAACCACCCCCACTACCCTTCCACCTTTCTGCCATTCTGCATCTGACTCCTTTGGTCCGTTCAAGATAAGAACTATCGGAAAGCTCCAGTTTTGGCCCCAAGAGTAATGAAATATCAATATTAACTTTATATGAGTAAGGGGTTGCGGTAGGACAATGATCATACATAACAAGATGGTCCACTCCTCTTTTTGAGCCAATTAAAAAAGTGTCCTCAAAATTCGGTGGCGCCCTCTTCGCAAAAGCGCACCCTTTGCGAAAAGAGTTACCCTACTTGTGTGGAAAAAAATTAATGTGAAACTAACAAGTTTTTGAATAAATATGAATTCAAATTTCGGAAGAACGCCTCTTTAACATGGTTAGGCTGAAAACCAAAAAAAACATCTTCCGGAGGAATAGATGACTGTTTTCTTCGATTAATTTGACTTCAGAATGAGAGGCAAGAGGTCATTTTTTTTTAAATTTAACCCCCTAAACTCTGCACTGAACGAACCAGAACAGCTGATGAACATCAGTCGATCTGCGCACGCAATGAGGTGCTATTCCTATTCTTCTTTTGGAGAAACGAAAGAGAGCTTCAAAACAAAGACTGCAGCGCCATCTTAGCCATTGCGCAGACTTCCGGCGGACACTGTTTTGGCTGAGTGGACCATCTTGTTATGTATCATCATTGGGTAGGGGTAGGGATAGGGGAAGGTTTTCAGGGTTGTAGGATAGTTGGTTATTATGGTAATCGTTGGAGCCTAAATCGAACTACCACGAGAAATCGCTGGCGTGTTTAGTTTATGTGTACATTGGTATTGTCTTATTTTGTTTTTCTTTTAAGCTAGCTATTTTCTGGCTAATTTTACCTCTGACAGCAGATAACCCCCGCCTTCCTCAATCGCGAATATCTCGACTTCTTTTCAAGATAGATACGTATTTTGTTCACCTAAAACAAGGTAAATAAACAAACTATAAGATGATAGCAATAACTTTACATGACTCAACACTGAAGAGCGCCTCATTCAAACGTAACGTAACCCAATTTTTCTCTTGAAGATAGAACTTTGTAATTTTGTAAAGATCTTCCGGAATTTAGAAAGAACAATGTAATTCTGTGGATATCTTGATAATGACTCCGAATTATCTTACAATTTTTATAGAACAGACAGAACATTTGGTTTCTGACCTCATGGTCCTGATAACTCAAAACGGCCAAAAATGTCAGATAGAACTTTGTAATTCTGGGAGAGAGAAATGGTTAGACTGCTGACCTGTAATCGTGAGATTGCGAGTTCAGTGGTTCGGGCCTCAGCTCGGTCCGAGGTTCTTTCCTTGGAAAATGCATTTTACGCAAATACACTATTTGACTCGCTCCTTTCGGAGATGGGTGTTAAGCTCGGAGGTCCCGCCTCTTAAATAATCTAATCGTATTGATTGAGGATCAGGCGAGGAGTAAGGCAAGGATGTGTTATGTCACCAGACCTCTTTAACATGTACAGTGAAACAATCCTTAGAAACACAGAAGAATGTCCAGGCCTCAAAGTAAATGGAGAAAATATTAATAACATCAGGTATGCAGGAGACACAGTTTTAATAGCAGGCTCCGAAAAGGACCTTCAATTGCTTCTAGATACTATGGTAACAGAAAGTGAACGTAAAGGATTATTGTTGAATGTAAAGAAAACAGAATGCATGGTAATATCCAAAAAAGCAGCAAACCCTAGTTGTAATCTCATTAGCCAAGGTGAAAAGATCAAACAAGTCCAACAGTTTAAATATCTCGGATATACGATAACATCTGACGTCAAATGTTCCACAGAAATAAAAAGGAGAACTACAATGGCTAAGGCTAGTTTCAATAAAAATGAGCCCCATCCTGAAAAATGGAAACATCTCAATGAACACCAAAATGAAAGTCCTGAAATGCTATGTTTGGTCAACCCTTCTATATGGCTGTGAATGCTAGATAATCACTAAAGACAGTGAAAAGAAAACAGAGGCAACAGAAATGTGGTTTCTTAGGAGACTGCTAAGAGTATCGTGGAAGGAAAAGAAATCAAATGAGGTAGTGCTTGAAGAAACCCACGTGGGACGCTCAATGATAAAAACAATCAGGAAACGACAAATGCAGTTTTTGGGACACCTGAATAGACATAAGGGTCTTGAACATCTAGCTCTTACTGGCAAAATTGAGGGCAAGCAAGGCAGGGGTAGGCCCAGAACAACATACATGTACTTAGGGAACCTAAACAAATGGGTAACAGGAAAAGATCGGGGAAACGTAGCTTTTTTTAGAGCATCCGAGCAAAGGAATGAATGGAAAAACCATGATCGCCGATGTCTGTCGCAAATCTGGCACTTGATGATGATGATTGATTGAGGCGTCAACACTCCTCAAGAAACCTGACTACTCTGGACACATCAGACTCCATAATTCTCTCGAGAAGCATTATTAATATTCTATAGTGGAAGCAAAGGTAGAAGGCAAGAGAGGAAGGGCGAGATTTGAACAGGCTGTGAAAAAAGGGCTTGGAACCAAAATGTGTCACGACTTGGTGGAATCAGGCGCTTGTCAATTTTTTTGGCATATGAGGTTATTGGTATCATCCTAAAGTCTGTTCATTTGCCTTCCGTTTGGCGAATAAAATATCATCCATCTATCTTGAATAGAATTCCAAATGTTTGCGATTGAAGAAAATCAGGGTCGCCTGGTTTCAAAGATAAAGTTAGCCAGAGAATGGCCGCCAAATTTTGGTAAATTTCATAGCCTTAGAGTCCTTAGAAACTGAAAATTTACTTCTCTTTTTTTTTTTTTGCTTTTATTTAATCAATGTTTTTCAGCAAAATCCACACAAAAATGTGTTTTTAAATGGACATAATGGGTGTTGAGCCAAAAAAAAACAAAATCAGAAAAAAAAATACTCACCTGGCCAAAAAATGCCAATATCTTTGATTTCATGATTCATTATTTTGACAGGCGCCTGATTTCACCACGGTGCCTAACAAATATCTCAAGCAGGCAGAATGGTTATAGACAGGGGTTTTATTGCAGAAAGTTCCGAGAACTAACGTCCAACTGCTAAAAAGGCTAAGAAGAAGAAGTTGAAATTTATATTATCAATAGCTGCTCGTTCTAACCGCAAGGAATAAGAAGGGGGGAGGGGGGGGAAGCAGTGACTGTCCTATAGTTATCGTCTTTTCAACATGAGCGTCAAAGTGCTCCTAAATCTAGAGCTCATGCTGTAGTAAAAGCACAGATTGACGCTGGAGTTTGCCATGTGCAGCAAGAAGATCACAGCCCAGCTCAATTTGTACGCCGTGTCGTGTCTCCCGCCGGCATCAAAATCTGGATTCAGCAATGTCGCCACAGACGCCAGCTGAGCCGGGACGAAGCACACCAGGATGACGGAGGAGAGGAAGACCACCATCTTGGCCGTTCGCTTGCGTCGTCGCATAGAATGATGTGAGGTGTGGGCGTCCAGAAAACCTCGCAGTTCCTTTTTGTGGCCTGACAATAGCCAAATCAATAGGGCCGTAACTCCGCACAAGCAAATGAGGGCGGGTATTTGTATGGAGGTCGACAGAACGTAAGACACATTGGCCAAATCCGAGGTGTGTTCCATGAAAATGAGTGCTAGAATAGTTTGGTTAGCGTACTTATCGAAATACCAGCTGAACCTTAAGGCTAGCATCGCGGGAAGCACGGTCGTTATAGTTACCAAAAAGATCGCTATGACGGCCTTGACCGTGACCTTTGGGGTTATCATGTCTTTGACCTTCAGTGGAAAAGCCACGCAGAGGTATCGTTCCAGGCAGATGAAGAGAGCGAGACAGGAACTGTTGATGGTGAGTCCATAGGACAACCATGAACCTGTGGGTAAAAAGAACAAACAGAATTGTTATTTCTCGTATGGGAAGAGTTCTCTAATTGAATCTAAGATATGGTGCTAAAGCAGAAAGGCCAGAATTAGCAGGAGAGCAACAACAACAAAAAATGCCTTGAGTTGTTTCAGATTCTCCACACAAGACAAAACCTAATAAACAGAATGAATAGCAGAAACATACCATACCTTGGTCATATGAAACATCATCATACCATCATGAAGGAAATATTAGGCGGCAAGATGCCGGGCACAAGGGTAACGGGTGGAAAACACAGAATTTGGACGAACATCATTACAGTATAGACGAGGATAATGGGTCACTTTTAAGGACAAGCGGGCTAACCCAGAATTCGGGAGTTTATGGAAATGTTGACGTACACCAAAAGTGGGTACTGCCCTACCTATAGGAGAAGTTTCATTGGTGTGTATATTTGTCTGGTTATAGAGAAAACTCTCCTAGTTTTTTAAAGAAACTGAACAACGGACAAAAACTTTACCTTCGATTTTCTCAAAGCGCCATTTTTCGGGATAACCCCTTTATGCTTAAAAGCGACCAAATAATGATTAATGCGCTAGAGATGCTAGCGAAGGTAAACAATGGCGGATCAGTACACGTCAACATCTGAACCAGAGATGACACCTCCGGGTATTCCAGATTTGACTATCGAGTATATCAGGCTGGCATTACCACCAGCAGACCCTAGAGCGCCTAGAAACATTCTCGACTTACCAGAGAGCATAATAGCGCAAGCAGCTTGTTTAGTGCTCAGACACAAACTAAACTGACAAGACTTAGATCTTTCACTGGATATAGCCAGGTACTCATTTCTACCTGGGAGTGGTTAGGAAAACTCGTGAAAAATGTCACCCCAAGGTTAAAACTTAGCGGAGTTCAAACCTACGACCTTTCGGTTACGAGCCCAACAGCCTAACAAACTAGACTACCGACGCCACATAAGCTTTAAATGAAAGCCAAGCCAAAAGCAAACACTGCACAAAAACACGTACCTAAGTGTATTAGTTCGGTGGGTTTTCTTCCATATACAGTTTCCAGCACAAGCGAGGCTGGATGATACGCCAAAAATACCGCCGACGTGGCCATGTCCGATACCGCAAGTCCAGACAACGAAATGTTGATCGTATCCTGGAAGCCTTGTCTGGCAAACACACACAAGTTGATGACATTAAACCCAATGCCCAGCACTGCGGTGACGTGACTTAGGACGTGCACTGTGTGACGTAGCCAAAAACTGAGTAGAGCCAATTGGACATTTTGGCCACAATATGCCTGCTCTAGCGAGCTTGGAGGGAGAGAAAGATTGCCTCGGACGTCCATAATGGACATTTAGGAGAGCTCATCTGCTTCTTTCCATCATTCTGTTTCGTATTTGTGTTATGCGTGTATCTTCTCAGACTGAAAGTAGAACATGTGGAATTAAACAATGAAAAAAACTGAGCTCTCTTTTTAAATACATGTAATAATCGTCTGTGATTTATTTAAAAATAAGTCATTATGATAATAAAAAAATAAATAATATTTCTATTGCATCCGGTCCTCATTTAGGCTCTACGCTCTTACATCGGAAAAATAGAAGACAGCAAAAGATACAAGATAAACTTGGCTATCTATCGAACAGCATATACAGAAAAATAAGCTCGGTGTGCTAAACAATCTTCTTTACCTCATCAGACCCTAGAACACTCAGAAACATTCTTGGCTCCCCGGGAAGCATACATAGTGAAAACAGCCGATTATGCGCTCAAACGCTATCAAACTGACACGAAACCTCGCAGTCTATGGTAACAGTTGAAAGAAACTCAGAACAAACACGGCTGTGTGCTTGGAAAGCTTTGTGACTGATCTGTTACTGATCGGTTTCTGGTTTCTCAGGTAAGATAATAATATATAAATATTGTGGGCCACATCATTATTTTCAGGCCGGGGGGGGGGGGGTGCAGGCTGGGGTGGAAGGGGCAGGGAGATAGACAAAGAAATTGAGAGAAAATGTGTGGAAGGAGGGGGTGGCGAGGGATCGTAGATGGTGGAGAGTGATTGCTCTGTATATTTTCTCAATTGACTTGAATCACAAGGTGGTTGAGAGATTGGGAATTTGGGGGGGGGGGGGGGGGGGGTGCAGCCTTGTTCTTTGAGAGCCTCTTTTGTTTTGTTTTGCTTTGTTATGTTTTTAGTTTTATCGCTCAAGATTTTTGGAGTTGTATTTTCTCTTTTGTGGAGAGTTTTATGGGGGGGGGGGGTGGGGTTGATTAATTGTTCGTTTTCGATAATATGTTTTCGCTGGATAATAATAAAACCCCAAATAAGAGGGTAAATATTCTGAAATGTCCAATTTCAGTATATTAACTTCATCGAAAAGCAAAATTCCATAAGTCCTACATTAGCAATACGCTATTTGTTGTTGTCATAATTTTTGTGACAATATGTTGTTTGTGAAGAACAATGTCCACACAATGACGGAGGCAAACACAATTAAAATCTTTCTATTTCTCCTCAACTCAATGGAACCTGACATTTTGCAAAACATGCCCCCCGTCATGTAGGCACAGTTTAATTTCCGACCGTTTTCTCTACCGCTGACAAAGAAGAGTTTTAGAACTCGAGCAAGTATGCCTATTAAATACCCCAGACAACTAACGTTATTTATAGTTCTATTATTTTTAATTCTTTGTACTTTCAGCGTACGAAAACTCTAACAATGTCAACAAGGAGTCCAAAAATGCAAAGTGTAACGAATGCTAACGCGGTGGGTTTGAAATGGTATAGGTTTAACACCGCTTGCAACATGTTTAAGTTGATATTATATGTAAAATTAAGAGGCGGGACCTCCAAATGTAACGCCTCCGTAATGACTGAGCCAAAGAGAAAATCCGAGTAAGGTGTTATACTGTTATAACCAACAGTATAATTTACTGCATTATTATGTCAAATTATAGCGTGTACTTTGTAACTACGAAAGCACAAACCATGCAAACAATTCGTCCAAATAGCAAAGAGGGTGTGGGGAATGCTAACACGCTTGAGAAGAGCTAACATGTACACAGAAACTGCTTTGAAACAATTTTGAACATTTTAAAAATGATTTTAAATTACAAGTTAAGCCTATCACTGCGCTGGTTTGCTCTATAATCCTTCCAAGTAGCCCAAGAATTGTTGGGTTTACCTGAAATGGGATAAAAAGTAAAGTTGTTCCCGCATCCGATCCGGACATTGGGGATTGTCTTGTCAGTGAGACAACTTCCTGGGCCTTCGACATATTGTGGAGGGTGGCCAGTTCCTTTCCACGCCGCCTTTACTTCCTCAACTCGAAGTCAGGTACCCATTACTGCTGGGTGGGCAGGAGGGGACGAAAAAAATCTGTGTCCGAACTGAGTCCCAGACCCGGACTTTCCGCTCCGGAGACGAGCGCACTAACCGCTCAGCCACCGCACCCTCTGAAAAGGAACAATGGTAAATATAAATGAAGTGGTAAATTTTTAAATAGGTGTTTTTTACGCCACCATCTAGCCAATTTAAATCTTTTAGAAGGTGAACTTCGAAGCTTCCACTCTGCCTGTCGTGGCTAACGGAGGCTGAGAGGGATACAATGTCCCAGCAGACAAACCGATGTATTAGATACAAGATTATCCCGACAAGAGAATCAAACTCGGGTCTTCCGTGTGCGACGGTGAAGTGCCTTACCCCTACACAACAGACACAGGTTTGTATTGTATACATAATTATTTATCTCTTCAATGAGAGGATTTCCACCCATTGTGCCGCCAATTGGTATTCCACTAAACTATAACGCCTCTAAATTCCAATGACTAACGTGTTCCTTTTTTCTTTTGAATTTACATTTAGTGTTTCTGGTGATTTTTACTCTTGCGTCTGATTTCTTCCTCAAATATGTGTCCTTTACGTTAGTCTCTGTAATACCCAGCGTTGATGGCCAACTGCACAAAAAAGTTCTCAGACTCCCAACCATAAGGTCGTGGGTTCGAACCTGTGAGGGGCCCAAAGCTGTGTCCTTAGAAAAGGAACTTTACACGAATTTTTCTCACTTCACCCAGGTGGGAATGGGTGCACGTTTATAGCAAAAGAAAGATCCTGTTAGTTTGTTTGGTGTTTTAGCGCGTGCAATCCGCAGCTTGCACTGTGTACTTCTCGGGAAGCTGAGGCTGATTATGAGTGTTCAATGGTCTGCTGGGGTAAGGATAGTTGTGACGCGCGTGTTGTAGGCCTACATGTTACAATTATTTGCTAACTCAGAATTTAAAAGTTCTATGTAACATTTTTGATTATTTTGAGTAACGGCGACCATGAGATCAGAAACCAAATGTTTTATCTCCTCTACCAAAATCGTAAAATTATTCGGAGTCGGTATCAAGATATTCAAAGAATTTCTTTCGAAAAGAACTTGACATGATGCGAAACTCCAATTCTTTGACGTCAAATTACTCAAAACTAGGTATTGAGCAGATAGAATGTTGTGATTCTGAGGTAGCAAATTATCTACGCAATACATGACACTATCATGTGTTCTTTTTTCTGCTAATCTTAAGATAAGATAAGATAAGACAAGACAAGACAAGATAAGATAAGATAAGATAAGATAAGATAAGATAAGATAAGATAAGATAAGATAA
>NW_004797489.1:85587-88262 GCF_000002075.1 Aplysia californica | reverse complement strand
AGCTGATTAAAACCTGTCAATTCTTTGCCATATCGACAGACCGAAGGGCTAGAACCCAAATGGCCGCTGGATCGGAAAAGTAAAGTAAAGTAAGTATCTCCGTGGGGGTAAACCCACTACGCCGGGGCCCTGTTTTGGTACTAAATCTAAAATGACAAAATCGTCACTAAATGGGTCATTAATTCAAAACAAGTCGGCCTATTTCGATAGTTCTTCATCTAATGAATGAACTCCCGATAAAAGAGACCTGTTTTCGGCAATTGCCGAACAGTAATTTGATGTCGAAGTCGTCGTACAGGAAAGTGCCCGAGCCGCTGTCAGCGGCGCACCAGCACAGTGGTTCCAGCCACGAGCCGCTGGGAGCGGCTTGCCGGAGATAAAGAGGGTAATGCTGTATTTCAGCTAGTGCCCAGTACTGCTGTGGAGAGGATGATGCTTTTGGGAATACAAAAAGGACCGGAAAATCTGGCATCCTTACGGGAAAGAACAGAAGTGCGTTCAACCAGATATGCACTGGCACAATCAGTGGAAAGACCCTCGGCGACATTTTGGAGAGAGCAACGGAGCATCAATGGACATGTCCGGAGTGCAGGGATGTTGCTTCCTGAAACAATGAACAATGAATGAGCTAGTGGCTTATCGAGATAGGGACGACTTTTGGTCCGATTGTGTCTAGTGTCTGGTCTGGAGGACACGTGGGTTTATTTGGTCGCTTTTAAGCACAAGAGGGCTGTCCCGGAAAACGTTGTTTTGAGAAAATCGAAGGTTAAGTTTTTGCCACTTGTTCAGTTTCTTTAAAAAGCAAGGAGAGTTTTCTCTATAACCAAACAAATATACACACCAATGAAACCAAATTTCTCCTATAGGTAGGGCAAAGCCCACTTTTGGTGTAGGTCAAAATTTCTGAAAACCCCCGAAATCTGGGTTAGCCTACTTGTCCTTAAAAGCCACCATTTATACCGGGTGACCATTGGTGGGATCGGATCGCGTTCAGTGCAGGTGATGAATGAACCCCTCCCTTGTTGTGTCAAAGTTGACAAGAATAGAAAACTTGCGGTGCGGTGTTCTGGAACACAAAACTTACCGTTAACAACATATCTTCTACCTTTCATAACGGCTTAACCTGCCGACTGCCCCATATCGGGATTGCTAAGTTGAGATATTTCTTAATCCTACAAACGTGGAAAATATTGATAACTTTCTTGATCATCAGAAGGCCAATCAGCCTCATCAAATCTGCAATGACCTCAATGACCTCAATGACCTCAATGACCTTTACCTCATTCCGCGGGCAAAAAACAACAACCCACCAATATTATGTCACTGACCTTGGGACTCGCAGGCTAGAGGTCTTGTGATTGGTTGTACTCACTCTCACACATCCGATCGTCCCAACTTGCGACCTTGAAAAACAAACAAGTCTGTTTTTGAAGGTCACAATCGAATTCGATCAAATTGTGCCACAACGGTTGATTTTTGCCGGTTCTTTGAGAAAAATCTAGCTGGCCCCAATTCAGTTTGACTGAATTCGATTGGCAGTGTGCACAGGGTATAAATCCGCGTGTTTGGTGGACGGGCTGCAGACGTGGAGAGAAAAAAATGACAGAAGGGGGAGTTAAAAATATAAAAGTGCCTGTGTGACTGATAGTGCGATTTGATGGGCCGGAAAAGTGGGGGGGGGGAGCTGAAAGATCCGGGGTTAAACTGAAGCATACCAGTTTGTCACAGGCTTTGACTGTGCCCTTTATGATGGAAGTTATCACTGACACTCTCAAAAAGAGTAAATGAATGATTGATTGGTTGTATGAATTGAATTTTATTTTTCCATTGTTTTTTACCGAAAGAACATTCATTGTTGAAATTTTACAAAGTAATTTACTTTGATATGCATTCAAAAAGGAAGAATTAATATTGAACAACACAAGATGAAGTGACATTTTAGAGGGGCTATCTGTTCACCGCCAATTTGAAAGAGGAGAATGAAAAGTTTAAGTTACAACTACTGTGTTAAAGTACTGTATTATGACTGCCATCAATACTCAGATACTTAAATGAAATTGTGACAAAGATCCGGAGTTAAACATAAAAGAGTGCCTATTTAATTTGTCTGTCAGTATCCTGAAGCAAGAGCTCTGTGATGTTGATTTAAGCGGCTCTCCAAAGTAGTCCATCGCAGCCATGTTGCATCATTTGGGAGTTGGCGAAAGTGAAAAGGGAAAGAAAGAGAAAGGTTGTCTTTTCTTTAGATTTCGTGTTGTTTTATTTTGCTTCTTTCTTTTGCTGTTGCTTTTATCATTCTTGTTTGACTTTAATATTTCATCTAGTTCTTTTTTTATTTCATTGATTTTACACCAAAACAAATTCGGGGGTTGGAGACAAGATTTAAGGTTCAACAAAAATAACGGCTCTTAAGTATGTTTTAGGTAAAGAGATAGCTAAAAAAAAATCAGGTAAAAAGAAAGACTGACTATCGTGAGCTACCATAAGTTGTTGAGCGTATATAGCATGCTGTAGAGCGTGGTCATGAGCCAGAAAAATGCAATTAGTAGTAGTAGTAGTAGCAGCAGCAGCAGCAGTTGCAGCAGCAGCAGCAGCAATAATAGCAGCAATAGCAGCAGCAGCAGTAGTAGTAGTAGTAGTAGTAGTAGTAGTAGTAGTAGTAGTAGTAGTAGTAG
>NW_004797489.1:83195-84184 GCF_000002075.1 Aplysia californica | reverse complement strand
GGGTAGTGGGACGAGGGGAAAAAGAAAAACAAGAAAGAAAGAAAGAAACCCTCTAAAAACCAGCAAAGACGGCAGAGCGAGACCAAAAGGCAGAGTGGAGTTACCTGACCTTGTCTATCCCTGTGACGTCACAACCAAAGTCTTCGCCGGGCGCCATGACAGGGTTAACCCTATCCGTACGCCCTGGGGTCATTTTGTACCTCCGGGATTGTATTCTTCACATTTTAAAATACTTCTAGAAGTTCTAGTACGAAGATCTCTTTGAAACTTTCAGTATTTCTCAAAAAATCATTTTGACAGACTGCTATGCAAAGCGCACGGATCGGATTAACAAGTAAATTTCCTCTTTGGAAAGTGGGGGCACAGAGTTCCAAACGTTGTGCGCATACGATAGTAAAACAAGACGTACGGATAGAGTAAATTACTGTGAGAGACATCAGGGGGGTCGAGTTAACTCTCTCTGTCTGCATGTGAGGGTGTGTGTCTGTGAAGACGTATGTGTGTATGTGTGGCTGTATGTTTGTGCGTTGTGTGTATACGTCAGTGTGTACGTGTGTGTGTGTGTGTGTGTGTGTGTGTGTGTGTGTGTGTGTGTGTGTGTGTGTGTTTCTTCTGTTTGTTGTGTGTGTGCCTTTGTGTTATTTGTTGTGGTGTGTGTCTGTGTGTCTGTGTGTCTGTGTGTTTGTGTGTGTGTGCCTTTGTGTTATTTGTTGTGGTGTGTGTCTGTGTGTGTCTGCTTGTGTGTTCTTTGTGTGTGTGTGTGTGTGTGTGTGTGTGTGTGTGTGTGTGTGTGTGTACCTGTGTTTGTGTCTTTGTGTCGTTTGTTGTATGCCTGTGTGTGGCTGTGTGCACTTGTGTGTTTTATGTGTGTGTGTCTGTGTGTGTGTGTGGAGGGGGGGGGGATTTTTGAATTGTTTGTTGTTGTTGTTGTTTTTGGTGGTGGTGGTGGTGGTGTGTGTCTGTGTGTGTGTGTGTGTGTGTTCCTGTGT
>NW_004797489.1:69901-77892 GCF_000002075.1 Aplysia californica | reverse complement strand
AGGGGGAGAAATGTAAAAGAAAGTAATTCTAAATAAGAAAATAGAAACACGAGCCGAAAGCAAATACGTGAAAACTGGGCGAGAGAGACGCAAAAAGACATGTAAACATTCCGCCTTCACGCGCGTATTTCCACTCTCTACAAGTTTTATGTGAAGAATCGTTGTGAACTCAGGCGCTCGTCAAAATAATAAAATCGAAGAAACAGGCATTTTCCCGCCAGTTTGGCAATTGGTTTTTAAATTTTTGCTTTTTGGCTCAACACCTTTATCTCCTTACTAAAAGCACATTTCTATGTGAATTTGGCTGAAAACGTTGATTAAAGGCTTAAAATATTTATTTTTTTTAGTAGAGGTTTTACGGCGCTCGCAACTGCATAAGGTCATATTAAGCGCCAGAAGATTAAAGGTGTTACAAGAGCGTAACAAACATAAAAAAGAAGAAGGGGAGATAAGAACGATAGATGTTTGATAGAAAAGAAGAAGCAAACCACTCCAGAACACCCGCCAACCACCCACTCACAATATATGTAATTGTTCAGTTTTGAGGGACTCATAAGCTATTGAAGTAACCGAAATTTGCCGGCCATTTTCTTGCTAATTTTATCACTGAAACCAGGGGACCCCACCTCCTTCCATCGTAAATATCTCGACTTCTATTTAAGAAAGATGGCTATTTTTTTTTTTTTTTATTGAAACTTGGGCAAATGAAGAAGTTTTCAGTTGATACCAAATAACGCCACATGCTCAAAAATTGACGAGCGACTGATTTCACCACGTCGTGACACATTTGTTATTATTGTCCAATGGCGAGCCAGGAGTAGAGAAAAGTGGTTTTCCCAGATAGGAGACGCCCACTGGCTAAGCAAGTTGGGAGGCCCAGTTTGTTTACTGTTTCAATCTGTGGTGTGTTTTGGTGGGGAGTTGTTACATAGGTTTGGCGGTCTGTGCGTCTGTGTGCCTGCCTGTTTGTTTGTTTGTTTGTTTGTTTGTTTGTTTGCTTACGTTTTCTGAAGGCGGGTCCGGCTGTGAAGAAATAAATCAAACGGAAGGTTTCACAAAACTAACAGCAGTGCTACTGTTAGTGTTGCTTTCTTTTTAACGTCTTGCTCGTAGTTGTAGTTTTTTGTAGTTGGGTATTTTTTACGCTTAATTAATTGATCCAATGTGGATCATTTCGCCCGGTTTGGGCCTCACACGCAAGGTTGAAGAAGCCCGCTACCTAAGTTATCTAAACACCCAGCCTGACTAAGCGCAGCGACAGAAATATGCAATGTTTGACCAATGATAAGAGATATGTGCACAACCTGTACATTGTCAGTATGGAAACTTTATTTAACAAATGAAAGTATTATATGATGTGACGTGGGCCAATGGCCTTAAGTTAAACACTGAATAAACTTACTTACTTACTTACTTACTTACTTACTTACTTACTTACTTACTTACTTACTTATTTACTCACTCACTTACTTACTAACTCACTTACTTACTAACTTACTTACTTACTTACTTACTTACTTACTTACTTACTTACTCACTCACTTACTTACTAACTTACTTTCTTACTTACTTACGTACTTACGTACTTACTTCCTTACGTACTTCCTTACGTACTTCCTTACGTACTTCCTTCCTTCCTTCCTTCCTTCCTTCCTTCCTTCCTTCCTTCCTTCTTTCCTTACGTACTTCCTTACGTACTTCCTTCCTTCCTTCCTTCCTTCCTTCCTTCCTTCCTTCCTTCCTTCTTTCCTTCCTTCCTTCCTTCTTTCCTTCCTTCCTTCCTTCCTTCCTTCCATCCTTCCTTCCTTCTGTACTTACTTACTTACTTACTTACTAAACTGTGTTGAAGGACGTATATAGAACACCTAATTAGGAAAAACTCACTGTAAGCATTGTGTTTTATTGGCCGTGACCAAAGAAATGTGGTGGGTAGTGAGCAAGGGGGGGGGGGGTTCTGCCTGCCATATTAAATCTTAATATTCTTTCTCTTTGTTTACCCCTTAAGGCCATTCCCAAAGAGGGATACATTAACATCTCGAGTTCTTATGCACAGTAGAATCGTAATTGTATATGGAATGATTCATCAATGTCATGCTCATAATTGTACAACAGGGAACTACTGCCTTTTCTTCCCTTATCCTTACTATCGTCATTTTGCCTCTACTTCTTTTGTATGTTTGTCACACTCTTGTGAACACCTATTTCCGGGGTGCCTTGATAGTCGAAGCAGACTTTGTGCTGTTGAAGCTCGAGAGGTCAGCAGAGTAAATCTGATTCCCTGTAAAGACTTCTCTGTTGCCATCCACCCTTGGCCCTCATGTGACCGTATGCAGTTGCGAGCGCCGTAAAACCTCTGCTAAAACTAAAACTAACTTTCTTCTTGTTGTATGCAATTATAATATTATGTGGGTACACGTGTGCCTTGTAATACCACGACCATAATAATTTAATAAACGATCAAGACAAATTTCTCCTTGCGAGATAAATTTGAAGCGCACTGACAAAATGAGTTACTTCTCGGATTCAAGCCTTAAGGAAAAAGATACTTCACGCTTATAGGAGAAGTTTTTACGATTTATAAATAGGAAATCAAAAAAGACAGGTTATAATTCAAGAATATGGCATCAATAGATAATCTACAATAAATGTGACCATAACATCGATTTTTGGCCGATATTTCAATTTGTGGATAGCTTGAGAAGTAACTCTTTTTGTCAGCACGTCTCACAAATGCTGATTGTCCATACCATCGTCACCGTACTTCAGAAAAATCACCTTTCACCAGACACCATCATCATCTTGATTGATGGTTGTTGCTGAAGCTGCTGCTGAACGCATGCGTCCTGCGTCAATCGTGGGCACTCCCTCTCTACCGTTTGTCTTGTTCTTTTCTCCTTTTAAAATTTTTTTTTAGGGGGGGGGGGGGCTTTTTCGCTCTTTGTACTCAGTTGAAGGTGATGTTGTTGACTTTCCCGTTTTTCAAGTCTTTTCAATCTGTCTGTCTGTCTGTCTGACTGTCTGTCTGTCTGTCTGTTTGTCTGTCTGTCTGTCTCTCTCTCTCATTTTCAATCTCTCTCAATCTCTCTCAATCTCTCTCTCTCTCTCTCTCTCTCTCTCTCTCTCTCTCTCTCTCTCTCTCTCCCTCCCTCTCTCTGCTTCTGCCTATGTCTCTGTCTGCCTATCTTTGTCTGTCTGTCTGTCTGTCTGTCTGTCTGTCTGTCTGTCTGTCTGTCTGTTTATCTGTCCCTCTCTCAATCCCTCAATATCTCTCTATCTATATATCTCTCTATCTTTCTCTCTCTCTCTCTTTTCCTCTCTCTCTCTCTCTCTCTCTCTCTCTATTTATCTATCTATCTGTCTATCTCTATCTCTCTCCCTTTACCTCTCATTCAATCTCCTCCTCTGAGGAAAACAAGAAAACGCGTCTACTCAGAAGACATGCTGACATCTTACAGTTAAGAATATATAAGATATATAGCTATAAGATACTCAGATCCAGTTGCGTGATCCTTGCCATGTTTCGGTGGTTTAGAAAGATTGCACCAAGGTATAAAATATCACGGCAAGCCCGCACAAGGAGCATATGTATCGTAATTTATACAGAACAATACAAGTTTAAGTAGTTTTCAGCCACATGAATGTAGGAGATGGAAAAATGGGGAGAGGGGGATATAACTTGTGAAAAACACGTCACGTAATAAAAAAAATTTGTGGTATTATTGTTGTTGTTGTTGTTGTTGTTGTTGTTGTTGTTGTTGTTGTTGTTGTTGTAGTTGTTTTTAGTTATTATTACATTATCATTACAGTTATTATTACTGTTCTTATTATCATTTTTACTTTTATTATTATTATTATCATTATTATCATTATTATTATTATTATTATTATTATTATTATTACTATTGTATTATTATAGTAGTGGTTTTTATATAGCGCTCAACCCAGATTAAAGTACACAGGCTCTGGGCGGATTTTACGGGGTGCCCACTACGGATGAGATCGGCCGATCGGGCTGATCGCCCGACTCGATCGCCTCAAAAACAAACGTGTTTGCTTTCAGTTTCAGGCGATCGAGTCGGGCGATCGGCCCGATCCAGCTGTAGTGGGCACCCCGTATTACAATACAATACAATGTAGGCCTACAACAGTAGTCTACCGCTGCGTCTGTTGCTTACCACTGTGAGCCATCATAGTGAAATCAGACGCTCGCCAAAATAATGAAATCGAAGAATGAATAAACATTTTCCCGCCCGTTCCGCAATTTTTATCGAATTCTTATTTGTTTTGTTTTGCTTTGCTCTGGGGTGTTTTTTAGTTAGTTTTGTTTTGGTTTGGGTTTTTGGGGGGGTTTTTGGCACAACCAATTTTACATCCATTAAAAAATACATTCATGTGTGGAGTTGACTGAAAAGCGTGGATCAAAGGCACACAAAAATATAAACCAACAGAAGACCACGGGGGGAAAACGACGGTAGTCACAAACTGAAAATCGTGAAGGTACCAAATTTGAAAACTTTTTGACTCATTACTGTATTTCTGTTCAGCTGTTGGTTGATTATTGTTGTTAGATTTGCCATTCAGCAACACTTAACAATAAACCACCAGTCAAACAAATATGAAGTTATGAGTCCACAAGCTATTAAATCGGCACCATCACAATTTCCAGTTTGTGACTACCGTCGTTTTTCCCCTGTGCTCTTCACTACAGTTTCCATGGATTTACTGCAGCTTTGGAAGTCCCCAAACTTTGACGGCCATTAATTTTCTCGCTAATGTTACATCACACACCAGGTGACCTGCACCTTTTTTAGAATGCGAGTATCTTGCTCGACTTCTATTCAAAACTGAAGGGTATTTTTTAAAAAATCAAAATCAAGGCGAAAATGACAGGCTTTATGATGAAATCAATACCTCCATAATTATGTGAAGCGTACAGACAAAATGAGTTACTTCTCGGATTCAAGCTTTAAAGGAATAGATACATCATGCTTATAGGTGAAATTTTTACCATTTATAAGTATGAAATAATAAAAGACAGGTTATAGGTCAAGAATATGGCATCAATAAAAAAATCTACAAATTTGACCCTAACGTCGATTTTTGGCCAATATCTCCATTTGTGGATTACAAGAAGTAACTCATTTTATCAGCACGTCTCACAAATGCCCACGAATTGACGAGCTCCTGATTCCATCGCAACGTGACAGATTTACCGCTGAGAACATAATACAAGGCATTTACATCGATTCAAGAGTCCCAAGAACTACAGCATTTTGTCTCTACCTAACTAATTGCAATTCTTCTAAGTGACGGACCCATGCTGTCTTCTCCCAGTACGGAGAAGGTACATTCGAACCTGCCCAAGACGATCTTCCAATGTTGGTTATCTTATAGGGTGTGCCTACTTGCGTGATCGGGTCAGGTGGGGTCGGGTTGGGTCGAGTCGATTTGATAGTCGGGGCTAGCCAAATTGAGGGCGCAACCGATCGAATTGGTCCGTGATCTCCAAAAACAAACGCGTTTGTTTTGAGGTCTGCGAGCCGCGCGATCGGGTGCTTTGCCGCCAGTCACAACAAGGCTGAGTCCCGTCTATGTTGACACTCAAAGTCCGGTGGTACCCTCTTCGAAAAAGTGCGGACTTTGCGAAAAGAGTTACCCTACTTGTGTGTAAAAAACAATAAAAGCGACATTAACAAAGTGTACTATTCCTATTCTTCTTATAGAGAAACGAAAGAGAGCTTCAAAACAAAGACTGCAGCACCATCTGAACCAATGCACGGACTTCCACGAACAATTTTTTGGCCAACTGAACTGTCTTGTCAAGAACGATCTTTGATAATGGAAAGTTATCGATGTAACTATTGTGACCATGTTTATGGGATTCCAGGCTGCCGCAGCACTGCAACAGTGAACTGCGGAAAGGAGCCCTGGAAGCCATTGGGGTTAAAGGTTTCTCTACTTTAACTTCCAAGTCTTCGGGTACAATCATGGCGGGGTTGTAGTGTGCACTGAAACCACCAAAAAACGACCCAACCCGACTAGCTGACTCGACCCGACTCGACCCGACCCGATCGCGCTAATGGGCACCCCCTATTAGACAGATGGTCCTCTTGAATAGTGGCATTATAACATTTTTTAACAGCTAAGAAGGAGGGATGTGGGAAGTGGTCGTTGGCACAGGTGATTGAATTGGACAGGCGGTCGTTAGAGCAGGTTTGACTGTAATCTACATTCCCAAAATCTTCAGCCTGAGACAAGATAAAATAAAACGGGGTTGATCTTTACAGTGGGTCTTAACGGGATCTACGTGGCTTGCATTCTCAAAGTGTCGTGAGCTGAGTGAACAGGCTTGTCCATCAGATCCTTACAGATTTCGTCTCGTGACTTGAATATTATGCTCTCTTTTTCTATCTCTGTCGGTGTCTGTGTCTATCTATCTATCTATCTATCTATCTATCTATTTATCTATCTATCTACCTATCTGCGCGCTCATATGACCTTATGCAGTTGCGAGAGCCGTAAAACTCTTACTAAAAAAACATATCTATCTATCTATCTATCTATCTATCTATCTATCTATCTATCTATCTATCTATCTATCTATCTATCTATCTATCTATCTATCTATCTATCTCCCCATCTGTCTTTCTCTGTATCTCTCTATTTCTCACTCTTTCTCTCTGTCTCTTTCTCCCTTTGATCCTCTCTCCATCTGTATCTCTCTGTGTTTGTCTGTCTCTGCCTTTCACTCCTCTAACACTCCCTTTGTCTCTCTTTCTCTCTCTCCTTCCCTCCCTCTCTCACAACCTCTCCACTCTTCACCCCCGCCCTTATTCCGTCCCCTTGCCTCTCTTCTCCATCGCTCCCGCTCCTTTTCCTCCTCTTCGCCCACCTCTCTTCTTTCCTTATTCCTCCCCACCCCTCTCTCTCTCTCTCTCTCTCTCTCTCTCTCTCTCTCTCTCTCTCTCTCTCTCGCCTCTCACCTCCCTCTCGCTCGCCCTCACACAACAAAACGAACCGCACCACAAACCTTGATGACGTCATTACGAGATTTTTACCTGGTTTCTCACCACGCTCGCTGCGATGTAAAAGCCTAGAAACATCTCCTCCGATCACCATTCCATTAGGCCCAGCCCATAGTCCACACTGCGAGAGAGAGAGAGTCACAGACCGAGAGAGGGAAATGACAGAAAGATAGACAGATACCGAGAGAGGAAAAGAGAGTGGAAGAGAAAGGGGTCTGTCCCACACTCGGCCGGACTGTGACGTAAGCCACCGGAATAAGCAAAGAGCGGCAAATCGATCATCGATTGGACCCAAAACCAATCTGTTCGTTCATTCATAGTGACAGAGGATGCGATGTGGATTCTTCATTCATTTCTGAATAGACTTCATTGTTGCAGCGTTTAGACTGCGCCAGGTGAATCGTTCGCGAGACAACAACATTTATAAAGTGCACTTGGACTAAAAGTCAGGTTTGCAATATTCAACGGCATACAACATAAATAGATCTTCGCACAGCATTCTTTGCTCAGGCTAAAAGGAACCTTAATTATGCAAAATTCTTGAACAGGGCAAAAGCAAGAAAACGCTATTGCAGGCAAATCGTGAAGATAAGATATAGATTTAGAAGCAAAGGATTCTTTGGCTTCACAAGTGATTTAACGTGAAATTCTGAGGTGGCAAAAATGTATTTCAGAACATGCAGACCTGAACCGTGATGTGGGTAAGAAGAAAAAGGCCTTGTTTATTCACTTTTTAATTGGTCTTTCGTGGGTTTGTGTCAGTTGAATTACGTAAAGAAATGTCAAAACATTGAGAAATTAGAGTCTATCAGCTTTGCTCTTTCTCTCCTTCTCTCCTCTCTGTCTCTCTGTCTCTCTGCCTCTGTCTCTGTCTCTGTCTCCCTCTCTTTCTCTCTCCCTATCTATCTGTTTATCTATCTATCTATCTATCTATCTATCTATCTATCTATCTATCTATCTATCTAT
>NW_004797489.1:63633-69227 GCF_000002075.1 Aplysia californica | reverse complement strand
ACACACACACACACGATAGATAGATAGATAGATATTATAATTATATATTCTCGAACTTAATACGTGCATCTGCATAATAATATAGTGTAGGGGGGGGTGTTTTTGTTGTTTTTGTTGTTGTTGTTGTTTTTTGTTTAATGTAAGTGCATGTGTGTGTGTATATGGGTTAGTGTTTGTTTGTGTGTGTTTATAGGTATGTGTGTATGTGTGTGTGTTTCGGGAGACAGACAGACAGACAGACAGACAGACAGACAGACAGAAAGACAGACAGACAGACAGACAGACAGACAGACAGACAGACAGACAGAAAGACAGACAGACAGATAGACAGACAGACAGACAGACAGACAGACAGACAGACAGACAGTGAGAGAAAGAGAGGGCAGGGGTGGAGAGGCAGAGGCCGAGACATAGGCCGAGAAAAAGGAGATAATTGCAATGTTTTATACACATGTTATCTAGCTTCTTTACGTTTCCTGACAGAACTATTTTAAGAATTTTCCTGCTTGTCCGCGAAGTTATTAAGGTAAAGAACGTTCTTGGTGAAGGTATGTTTTCTTGCTTACTCGCTGGGGATGCGCATTCTGGACATTAATTTTGACAACAGGAATCGCTATCTCAAAATTACATAGTTCTATAGGACATGTTTGGCCGTTTTGACTTACTAAGACCACGATGTGAGAAACCAGTAAATATTCTATTTGCTTTATCAACATCGTAAGATTATTCGGAGTCGTCATCAAGTTATTCAAAAGAATTGCATTCGAAATAAACTTGGCGGGTTATTGTGAGACTCAAAAAAATTATTAACAAATTTCTTAAAACTAGTAACGCATAGATTGAGCTTTGTAATCCCGGGGTAGTGACTTGAAGACGTTCTGTTTTCGGGCACTTTAAAAGGGAATCAAAACTTTGTTATTCATACAGCTTTTTTTCAATTCTGTTTTAAAACAGCAAGAGACAACATGCAAACTGAGAAATAAATATGATGTATTAATATAAAATCGTGTTTCTGATGGGTGTATAATGATCGTTTGAAATGTGCCTCAACATTGCTTTCGGCCTACTGCTGATTGGGCATAGTGTAATGTGTTCGTGGCATCTTTAAAGCGTTGAAAAGGGTTTGTTTGTTGAATTCTAATTGAATACTAAAGGGTAGTTTATCTCTTCTTGTTTAATTCTACGTTTCAGCAACCTACCCAACTTTCACAAATCCACCGAATCCCCTACCTACCAGCCATCATATTCACCTTGCTTTAGCTCTGACGTCTTCCTCCCTTTCTTTCTATCCTCTTTCTCAATCCAAACCCTCTTCCCTCCCCCCTCTCTCTCTCTCTCTCTCTCTCGCTCTCTCGCTCTCTCTCGCTCTCTCTCGCTCTCTCTCTGGCTCCCTCGCTCTCTCTCTCGCTCCCTCGCTCTCTCTCTCGCTCCCTCGCTCGCTCCCTCGCTCTCTCTCTCTCTCTCTCTCTTTCTCTCTCTCTCTCTATCTATCTATCTATCTATAAACCGTCCCGATTCACTCCCGGGCTCTCAAAATCGTATTTCTTTTATTTTTCAGCCTTGAACAACAACACCAAAATCGCCTGGAGCTCCCCAGGGACCGCCAGCCAGTATCTGCAAGCAGCAAGACGTGTGGAAATGGTGTGAGTGAAACTACCACGATATAGGTTACTCACCAGCGTGTTTGGTGTAGCGGTGAGGCCCTTTCCAGTCACCATGGGGGGTCGCAAAGACCTCGCGAGCAAAAGACAGCTGTCTATGATTGAGGAGACGGACGATGGAGACACGACGAGAGAACAGAACGATAGGACCAACGTGTACGTACCCTGCATTGGTGATAACAGCAACAACAACAACAAAAGCACCAGCAGCAGCAACAACAGCAGCAACAGCAGCAGCAACAGCAGATGCAACAGCAGCAATATTGAAAAGAGCGGTACTGCCCAGAAAAAGAACACAGATGACGAAAATAACGAAGCTACGGCCGACTCAAAGATGAAGTTAGTCAAGAATAAGGACGGTGCCGACGCGTTTGATGAAGAGTCGAAAGTAAACGAGAAGACGAAATCCGGACTTCAAATCAACGAAACATGTCAAGCGTTGTTGCCAAATGTGCACATCGCTGAAAAACACATCCCGTCTCTGTCCTTGATACGTCACGTTAGCGTCCTGCCCACAGTCTCCGAGTGTTGGGAGGGGCACAAAGAAGACTCGAACTGCAACCTTCTGGAGGTGTCGGATCTGACTAGCGATTTAAACCATTATAATACCATTGAGGACTGCCCACGCTTTTGCTGGGGCCAAAATGTAGCGTATGAGACTGAAGTGACGAGCTTTCGAGGTGAAGAACCGGTTATGAATGCAAAAGTAACCGATACTTTAACGTCAGATAATGGTAACTGTTTGGAGATAAACCCAGTTTGTGAACGCAAGGAAAAGGAAAAAATTGAAGACAAGTTCCAGAATTTGATTCAGTCATTGGAGGATGAAAATTCAGAGGGTTCAAAGAGGCCTTACACCCATCTACAACCGGATGATCTGGTATCAGAACCGGTTCTCACAGCTCTAGCTCAGAGCCGGGTGGAGTGCCAGCCGGAGAAAGTGGATAACATAATTATAGCGTTCAAAGAGAAGTTTGCTCAACCCAATGCCAAGCGCCAACCGGTTCGACAGAAAAGCAGACGCACACTCGAGTTGGAAAAACGGGAAGCTGCTGAGGATGGACACAGTAATTCTGTAGAAAGCTCAGCGTTAACGGCACCAGAGAATATCAGTTCCGCAGAAAAAGGTGTACCCAGTGAAGTTGAAAGTACAAGTCCGGAATTTGCCGAATTTGACAATCCACTAGCAGATAAAGATTTGCTTTTTGTGACTGAGAGACAGGAAGATCCTGCTTCGCGCGTGAAAGAAGAAAAACTTGACGGCCTGTTTAGTGCTGAAGAAAATATTACTGAGGAACTGAACGAATGTTCTGGAGAAATTTTAGATATCGGAGCTCCTATCAATGGAGAAGAAGCGTCGCTTTGTGTGAGGTCAGATTTTTCCTATCAGTCGAATGTTCCGGTTGGAGAAAGTATTGGTGGTTTTCCATTTGAAACGAATGCCGATATTAATGTGGAGAAAGAAACTTCTGGGGAGATTTCCCCATTTGAAGTTTGTTTGCTAGAGGAAGCGGCATCTTTCGACACGTCACAGTGTGGCAGCGAACACACCATATCAGAGTCAGAGGAAAAACACCGCCCTGCTTCCAAAGCAGAACAAGATGTCTTTGGGTTCGAGAATGGCAATTTTGAGAAAAAATCCCATTTGAAAATGTTCTCGGTTGAGGATGAGCCTTTATCTTATGCAAGTTCACAATCTGTCGACAGAATGACCATCCTTGAGGAGGGAAAACTGCTTCCTTCTCAGTCAGGCAATCAAGTCGAATTCGACGATAAATGTCCAGCGAATACGTCCCACATTGAAATTGAGAACGAATGCTCTTACAAATCGCACGTCGAAAACGAAATCAGATCTTCGAATAAAACTTGTTGTGTCGAGTTTGAGAACGAAGGTTCAGATAAAATCCCTATCAAATTCGACAACGGATGGCTTGATAACATGCCTACCGAATTGGAGACCAAATGTTTCGATAAAATTCCTACCGAATTCGACAACAGGTGTTTTGACAGAGACTCTCTTGAATTCAACAATGAATGTTCCGATAAAATCCGTGTCGAATTCGAAGACATGGATTCTCATAACACTCCTCGTGTTTCATTCGATAAGGAATGTAATGGAAAAACTCAAGAAAAACTGGAGATGATAAGTTCTGACACAACATCTGAAGTCAAATCTGAGATGGGACCGTCAAATGAAACTTCACATTTGAGAGTTGAAATGCAGGGCAATGAATTACCCAGGTCGTGCAAGTTACCTTCTGTGAGCGTCCCAATCATTTTGGTGGAAGAGGAAGGATTAGAAGGAGGAGTAGTAGTAGTAGTAGTAGTAGTAGTAGTAGTAGTAGTAGTAGTAGTAGTAGTAGTAGGAGGAGGAGGAGGAGGAGGAGGAGGACTAACTGATCAACAAATAGTATCTGACCATGATATTGACCTAAGTGTTCAAGAGGTCATTGCCCGCTCTCTCCCCGATACCAGGCTGGTAGAAGGAGCAATCACGCCACGCGGAGAGGGAGACAGCTCTCCGATTTTATTCCGAGAGAATTTTTGTCCAGTTGGATCAAAGACTCTTGCATATGGTAGCCCATTATCGCACTCGCTGTTACCCCTACCTTCGTCATCGCTTTTGACGTTGCCCCAATCGCCTTTATCTTCTTTATCACCACAACCACTACAACCACCGTCATCATCATCATCATCGTCACCATCATTATCACCTTCATCGTCGACATCGCTGTTGCAAGTCCCCGTGATCTCGGCTATTTCCACGACCACGAAACTAGGTCAGGGTCAATGTCACGGTCAGGCGAGTCGACCTCCCATGTTACGTCACGTGTCGCAGCCCAATCTGGGCACGCCGGGGGCCGGTTTACCTGGCACGTACAACTACAGCAACAGGTCTGCGGACAACAACAACAACAACAACAACAACAACAGCAACAACAATAACAACAGCGGAGGCAACGGCAGGAGCGGCAACAACAGCGTATCACGGGACAAACCGTCGCAACAACAGCCGCAGCAGCAGCAGCAGCAGCAGCAACAACAACAGCAGCTACAACAACAGCAGCTACAACAACAGCAGCTACAACAGCAACCGCAACAGTCCAGCCCTCGCGACGTCAATTCTGACCTGGCAAAGCTCAAGGTCAGTGCTTTGGGATTTTGTTTTGTTTTTGCCTTTCCACTTCTTTCCTTTGTGTTTATTTGTTTCTTCTTCTTTTATTTCAGAAAAACGCTGAAAAGGGGAGGGGGTGTTAAGAATGTTTTGCTTCGTCATTTTGTACTATATCTAGATTAGGTTTGTGTTTTAGTTATATCAGTTTACGTTTTAGTTTCATCAGCTTATGTTTTAGTTTCACCAGAATTGTAAAATATCATTAAGTTTCCATGCCTCTCGTCTCACAGTACGTCAAGTATTTGGAGTTTGCTCTGTTAGTCTAATAAGATGTCATGACGTATCGTTGTGTGGGTTGGGGGGTTGGGGAGGGGGCATCTATTTAACGTTGCTTTCAATTATTTTGCTTTCGTTTCAATGAACGAAAGCTGTGGGTGTGTTGTTTTAAGTATTGGAGTAATACACTTTAAAACAATAAAACGTAGATGTAACAAACGGCAATGGTTAAATAAGACCTCGTAAAAGAAATTAAAAGTTACGAACCACAATTAAATGTCTGTGTCAAGAAACCTGAAAGCTGCGCACATTCTCAAGGGAAAATGAATCTTTCGAGTGCTCAGAATTTGGCAAACTCTTTTCTGCTCGAATTTTGGTGTCATTGGCCATAGCAGAAGACAAAATTTATCTATATCCGTAATCCTTCTATTTCGCTTTCGGAAATAGATCGCCTCTGCAGATACATTGGTTATTTTCAGATACTGACAGGCGAGTTACACGTACTATTATTATTATTATTATTATTATTATTATTATTATTA
>NW_004797489.1:57415-61667 GCF_000002075.1 Aplysia californica | reverse complement strand
ATGATGATGATGATGATGATGATGATGATGATGATGATGATGATGATGATGATCGTTGCACGTAGAAGACTCGAAAAAGAAAGAGGAGAGACAGAAAATTATAGAGACGTTGCATAGAAATCTCACACAGATGCAATTGCAAAATTGTTTATGGTAGATTTTTATGTCTCCATCGACTCAAATCTTTCAGGTGTTCTTAATCTGTTAAATCTCCTGTACAAAGCGGTGCTGTTTAAAAGAATATTTCTCTGATTGTTACAGTGAATACTTTTTGTGATCTGGCGTCTATGTGTCTCATTCTCCATTCGATTGCAAACTATTCTGATGTAATAATGTGGTTATTAAGACTGATTTGAGCTGCGCCTCTCAGTGGGGGGGTTTACGATTATATGAATGGACAATGTATAAATTATCTATTTCAGCTCATTTTCTGGGAGTCTCAAAAATTTCAGACTGTCCAATGAACACAAAGGCTTTTCCCATGGCCGATAAAAACCTACGCATAATGGTTATTTGTATTCGTGATCTTTTTTTTTAATTACTTCATTTATTAATTATTGTAAATGGTCTGTTGTTGGATTTGTTTGTTGTTATTGTTTTTAAATCAGCTTTCTTTTTTGGTTGCTCCTCGTCAGGCCATTTTTTTTTACATCCGATTTTGGATTATTTTTGTAAGCAGTTTGTAAGAATAGGATAGTAAACATGATTTGTATGTAGCTCTTTATGTCTCTTTTGTCTCCCTTTTTTATACAGAGAATGGTTATTTTTCTTTCCTGTCAACATTCAGATACATTTAAAGTAGGTAAATTTTATCGAAAGCTTTGGATATATATTTCGTTGTAGCAAGTTGTCCTCCCATCTTTAGCATGCCTCTTGCTATACAGTCATTGCTAGGCATTTTCATTAAGTTTCATCTTTTTCAAAGACAGTTCTATTTCTTCTTTCTTCTTCAGCCAAAAAGGGGGGGGGGGGGGTATTATTCAATATCTGGATTTGATTTCAGTACTGTTGTTGGAGTTGTCACTGATTTTTTAGTTGGGGGTTGTTGTTTTTTTGGGGTTTTTTGTTTGTTTTTTTTAAATATTTTTAGAAATTATGTTTAAAAAATAAAAGTCTTCACATTCTTTTAGTATCTCCTCTCTATCAGAGCTTACCTCGCCTGTGATTTTGTTTTGGCATCCATGTTTGTATATTTTTAGGTCCCTTGACGCTTTCTAGAATTTGCATAATTCTTCTCTTTCTCTTCCTTCTGGCTTTGCTTCTGTATATTATTTGCTTCTCCATTATGTTCAGTTCAGCGTATTCAGTCTTTTCTTATATCGGTTTTGTGTTCTCGTTTATGCAGCTCTTTCCTCCTCATATACAGATCGTCAATTATCTTATCTTCTTCGGGGGGGGGGGGGAGTCCTTAAACTGGTTTTGCTATTGATTCAAAAATCGTTTCTGCTTTTTTTTTATTTGCAATGATGCATAGTGATTCAAAGGAAACTGGGTTTCCTTCAGGAACATTGAATCTGTTTTTCAGATCCAGTTGGAATGTCGCCTTGTGTAGTTCCAGTTGGAATGTGGCCTTGTGTAGTTCCAGTTGGAATGTCGCCTTGTGTAGTTCCAGTTCCTGTATAAAAATGTTCAGGGGGTGTGTCGCTTTATCCTCACGAGTCTCATAAGCCTGCTGTTTATTTGTATTTTGGCCTGAATCATACGACGGTCTCTGTCAATGTGGACTGATGCGATCACGGCCTTTGTCTTTGACGGTGTCTTTGTCCTAGCCGAGGAGGACGTCAATTTGAGGTGGAATTAGGCGCTCGTCAATTTTTGGGCTTGTAGAGTTATTGGTACCATCTTAAAGCTTGTTCATTTGTCTAGCCTTCAGTGAAAAAATGTCCATCTACCTTGAATACAAGTCGAGATATGTGCGATTATAGAAGATGGGAGTCGCCTGATTTCAGGGTAAAATTAGCGAGAAAATGGCCGCCAAAGTTTGGTTATTTACAAAGCTTGAGAGTTCTTAGAAACGAAAACTTTACATTTGTGAGCTTTTATCGAAGTTTTTCAGTGAAATCCACATAGAAATGTGTTCAGCAAAAAGAAAAAAAAATCGATCAAAATTGACAAACTGGCGGGAAAATGCAAATTTCTTCGATTGTATTATTTTGACGAGCGCTGGATTTCACCATGATGCCTCGCATTTGGTTTTTGTATTCTCTGCTTAGACTTCTCCGTGTTTAATACCTTTTGTATATAGTTTTTGTCAGTCCGTTTATTTCTTCTCTTTGTGTTTGTAGCAATAAATAATCCGCTGCCGACTTGCTAAGCCTGTTTCACCAGAGTCCCGTTAGCCTGCAACTTTTCGGGGTGACCCGGGTTCTCCTTCACGGCTAGCGTGACGCCTCGGTGGCATAAAGCCACACCTTACTTCGTTGAACCCAGCAATCCCCTACTTTGTCCAGTTTCCACCTCCCGGAACGTGGACCTGGGGTTGGGCTTTGGGAGTTGTAACAACTACGACATGAAGATCAACATCAACAAAACAGAGACAATAAAGTAAGCAAAAATCAAGGACCACTCAGGATACACATCAATAACAACGGTCTCAGAGAGGTCCAATAATTTAAGTACACATGAAGTATATTCACAGAGGATGTGCGACTGAACAGAGCAATTGAAACACGAGTACAAGAGGCCAGTAATATTAGTTACCAGCTTACTCCACTACTGAAACATCCTAACATTCCAAAGACAAAAAAACTCAAAATGATCAACATCATATTCATCCCAACACTCACCTATCAATGCCCAACATGGACCACGAACAAGACATTAGAGCAAAGAATTACAACATGTGAAATGCGATGCCTTAGAAAAGCAGTAAACAAAACCAGGCGAGACAAAATTAGAAACTCTGTAATCCGAGAAATGGTGGGCACAAATGATGTCATGCATCACATCCAACATCAAAGAATCAAATGGTTCGGACATCTCCTACTACTACCAACACACCATCCAGCATAACGTGCCTACCTCCAAAATGTCGATGGCAACAAAGCTAGAGGGCGACGGAAAAAGACCTGTATAGATGGAGTCAAGGAAACACTAACAACTCATGGCATCTCCCTGACCCAAGCTCTCCGGCTGGCGACAGAGAAACGTCTCTTTCTTCCCGCGACACCCAAAAAGGTATAAGCGGCGGATAAAAGTAAAAGTAAAGAATATAGTTTTTGGCTTTTGTGAAGAGAGTATTGCTAATGCAGTATACTCTACTAAGAATTTCTCCTCCTCTTTCATTTCTGAGTGTGGGTTGGTGGAGGGCGCCACTGACAGGTCTTCCGTCTTTTCTTCGCGTCTATCTGTTCTTTCTATCTCTGTTGCTTCTTTTCCATTGCTGCGTCGCTCGTGTGCTTCTTTTTACTCGAACTCAAAGGCTCATTTTTTAGTCCCATGCCGTGTGGTCTCATTTCTAAAATTTCGTCCTTTCTATCCGTCAGTTCACTTCTAGTTTTGAATTCGCCCATACTTATGGTGTAACTAGAAGTTCTGCTCTGTTGCTCATGAAAAAAACCTTGAATTTTTCAAATGGACCGCTTCATTAAGGAGAAACTGCGGGGTACGCCTATGAAATACGAGGGGCATACCAAAAGTTTTTTACCAGACCGTGAAGGAATAAAAGTAAAAAACAGAAATTTGGTACTTAGCTTAGTCTTTCTTTATGTAGTCGCCTCCCTGAGTTATACATGTTTGTCATCTGTTTATAACCTTGAAAAGACCTTGACAATAGAGGACCCTCTCTATGTCAGAAAACGAGCCCTCTGCCGCTTCTTTGACCTCATCATCACTTTTTTACACCAAAATATTATCACAGCATAGGATGGGCAATCAGTTCCGTATACGGCATGCATCTCCGTAAAAATATCTTGTAGTTGCTTGCCTTGCAAGAACAAATAATTCATTATTACACTGCGCTCAATTTCCTCCATTTTCATGTTGAAACCGGAGAACATACACCCATTCACTTACAGTGCGCTGGTGGTAAAATCAGAAATCTGAAATTCCCCAAAATTTACAACCATTCTAGGAAGATTATTGTAGGCTTTCATCCCAAATTTCAGCTTTCTACCTTTATTCCTTCATGGTCAGGTTAAAAAAAACTTTTGGTATGCCCCTCGTAGATTACTGTGCCCATAGATCGCAAGTCAGCGTCATAGTAGTAGTAGTAGTAGTAGTAGTAGTAGTAGTAGTAGTAGTAGTAGTAGTA
>NW_004797489.1:53192-55774 GCF_000002075.1 Aplysia californica | reverse complement strand
CCCCACCCCCAAACACACACACACAACACGCCACAGGTTGTAGAAAGTAGAAAGAAGGCGTTTTATTAGATTCGTGTTGATTGGGTTCGATGGGGTTTCGCTGGGTGTATTCAATTTGGCATACTTTGATGAGCATTAGAGACACCAAATGTGAATCTTCCGTGTGCGTTCAGTTTTACCCATAATTTTACGGCGCTTGTAATACAAATAGGTCGTATACAAGTGAGGAAGACCAGAGGTGTTATTAAAGAATAGCATACGAAGTAAAGAAGGACGAGAGATAAGGACCACAAATATTTGACAGAACAGAAAGAGCAAACACAAGAGAACGGAATCGGTCACTTAGTACTGGGAAAAAGTAAGATAGACCGAAGCAAAGGAGGATAAGAAAAAAATAGAGCCTGCTGGTGACACCCTCCAACCACCCAATAGTTTGCATGCATAGCCACGTGTCAGTACGAACAATTAAAAGTAATTTTGTAAACAACAAGCAGAAGTCCATCTCTCTGGTAAGAAAAACGAGACACCAATATGACCTGTTAATGTTGCCAGTGCCGCAAAAGTCTAACTAAAACTAAAAACTAGGAAAAAGGAGCATCTCCCATCCCAATCGAAACTTTTTTCCTTGTTGTAAAGAGACTTTGATCGGGAAACCCCGCAATTCCAGAAGGGGAAAGAGCAAGGTAAAAAAGAAAGAAAATAACATAAGTATAAGGGACACAATCACTCAGCCACTTTGTTACTGCTTTAAACGCTAATTATTTCTACTGTTTAGGAAATAAAAAATGAGTTTACTTTTTCAATTTTGCCATAAACTGTAAAACGACTGGATTCTAGTAAATTTGGCCCCAATCGTGAGAGAACTGGATTTTTTTTGTCCTTCGTATTTTAAAACATTGAGAGTGTGAAGAAACAATTTTATTTAATCTTTTTAGTAAATAAAATACTTCTAGAAAACCAATAAGTCAGGTGTGGGCGAAATTATTTCAATCATTCTGCAACTTCTCTGGAAGGTGGACCTTGTGTCCGCTTGAAATAATATTCTAAATTACCACATCACATTCATCTTTCACGAGAAAGCGCACACGTTGGCGAAAACGGCGGACGGTCTCCGGATAGTGTTTTATCATCAAAGTATCGAACTTCAATCTTACACACACGCGACACACGGAACTCTCACGCTCCTAGAATTTCTTGAAATTGTTATCGTTAACGTTTTTAGGAACGTATGTCGTGAAGTTACAGATCTCCTTAGTTTTGTGGTTGTCACAATACAAGGGTCTGGCTGAATTTTTAAATAATGAACAAAAGAATTAGTTTAGGTAACACAGCTTCTCACAGCGGTTAGACTTATACAGATCAATAATAATAATAATAAGCGACAACATACTCAGGGTGATTATAAAGTACAATGGAAGGTGTGTGTGTATGTATGTGTGTGTGCGTACGTGTGCGTGTGTGTGTGTGTATGTGTGTGTGTGTGTGTGTGTGTGTGTGTGTGTGTGTGTGTGTGTGTGTGTGTGTGTGTGTGTGTCAATGTTTCTGCTTTAATCTGAGCATCTTTGTATGTCACTGCCAAGCGCCATGTAGAAGTCTGTCACAAGGAAAGGGAACGTTGGGATTATAATAAGCAGTTATCGTTTCCTAAAAGACAAAAAAAAACATTTCATCAAATAAAAATTTGGAGATGCTTCACAGCGGGATGTAAATCGTTTCTAACTACAGATCACCAACGAACAAGTTTTCCCCAATTCACGTTTACCAGACGTGCACTTTGCACAGCTTCAGGAGAAATAGGTATTTGGTATGTGCTACTTTTCTTTTCCCACGACATTTGAGAAGATACTGAATTACCTGAAAACAGTCTTGCCATCGCTGAACTTGACTACTGACCCTCGTTTTGGACATCTGGATCGATTTGCCTCATAAACTTATCCTGTAAAAGATAGACGTAAGATGACAGTCTCAAACCTGCTGACGCCCAGACCAATCAGATCACTTTTCGAGTTATCATGCCTCATAAGTTTCGTTTAGGTGTTCATGTTGTTTCGCTTTTTATTGGATTAACTATTACGTTTTGTCCCTTTTAAAATGTTTGTGAAATAGTTTGTTATCACTTTAGTCAGAGAGGTAACTTTTTGGTAGAAAAAAAAAACAGGTGAAGCTCCAAGCTCTATCCCTCAAAACGCCACTGCCTGAAATAAATTATAGACCTTGTCGAAATACCTTCGGAAACGAACCCAGAAACTCAGACCGGACAAGCTTTTATTTGTTCTGGGACTTTAAAACTTTTCTTTCTGGGGTTTTTTTTTTTCATTTTCTCTTTCTGTGATCTTGAGATATTGTTCCTCTTTTTTCTATTTTTCTAGTTTGAATGTGTTCCTTCTTCGAGCTTTCGTTGTGTAAAAGTTGTAGCAAGCCTTGCAGCTCAGAGAGCTCAAATGAAGTGCAAAAGGGAAATTCTCGCTCTCAAACTTTCTTGAACATGAAGATGGCAATCTCTGTCTCCATCCTTCATTTCTTTTCCATCTGTCTCTGTCTGTCTGTCTGTCTGTCTGTCTGTCTCCTCTCCCCCCCCCCCC
>NW_004797489.1:39495-40543 GCF_000002075.1 Aplysia californica | reverse complement strand
AGATAGATAGATAGATAGATAGATAGATAGATAGATAGATAGATAGATAGATAGAATGAATAGCTTCTGGGAGGGTGGTCAAACAGCTTTCAGACCATAATCAAGCCATCAGCTTTATCTACGTCTTTCATTGTACAAACTCGTCTTTTGTTTCGTTTGTCACGGATGTCAAAATAAAATAAAGTCATTTCAAAGTGCTCACCTTTTGAGAACCTCTTATAATGGACTTACAAATGAGAAGTTCACTAAAAAAAATGGTTTTGAAGGAATTCATAAAATCGGTAGCCTACCACTACAGGTTACGGAACCTGTATGTATGAGATCAAGCAGAGAAGAAAAAGAAATAATCAGACACATCCTTATACATGTACCATCTTTGATTCCAAATGTACTCACGGTACCTCTTCTTTGGAGCATAGTAACAAGGAAGTCAAGATCTGAAGGGGAGGGGAGTAGTACTTGGGCATTTTACTTCCTATTTGTCTTTTTTTTCTTTTTTTTTTTTTTGTTTTGTTTTGTTGGTAAGTGTTTTCCGGAGCTCAGAACTGCAAAAGGTCATTATGAGCGCGCGGGACACAGACACACCAAACATTTTCAGTTGGTAGAAAATTTTGAATTTTGCCCGGGTGGCGATTGAAGCCTACTCTTATCGATTTTGGACCAACAAGGGATCTTTAACGTATGCAACGTGCACACGGAACTTCCGAGATTTTTCGCCCTTATCCGAGAAGGCTAGGTGTAGATCTTTCATACCATTTATGATCAGGGATGTGGCTGAAGGACAGCAGTAAAAAGGAGCCAAGGAGTAGCGGTGGAAAGGCTGCAGAAAGAGTAAGGAACCTATAAGTGGGGGGCAAAGGGGGTGAGTGGTGGGGGCAGAAAGCGGAGACGAAAGCAGACGACAGAACAGTATTAGAGAGCAGGAAAGGATGTGAAAGTAGAACATTTTAGAGGAGAACATTTTCATTTTTCCGTCGCTACCTTGATTCGAACCTGGGACCTATTGAATGAGAGGCAGACACCTTAACCTAAAGACTACGAGAGCCCC
>NW_004797489.1:36836-37882 GCF_000002075.1 Aplysia californica | reverse complement strand
TATTATCATTAATATTACTATTATTATCATTATTATTATTACTATTACTATTATTTATTTTTTTAAATTCTTATTATTATTAATGTTATGTTGTATCATATTCAGCCCAGGTTGGCATTGACAAGCAGGATCGAAGACTATATCCTAAATGATCTAAATTCTGTTGATGGGGGCGTAAAATTTCTACATGAAATAAAAATATGTTAATCTACTGGACTCTTTAACCATCGCAGTGGGAGTTTGGTGGGGCTCAGGTGTAGTTTGTTCTTTTCCTATCATACAACTGAAGTCCTTTTCTCCCGACCCTTTTCTTTTAAAAAGAATACATCTGATGTTACTCTCTCGTAACTCCTCTAAGACTGAAACTTTCACTAAAACGAAAACTCAATCATCGGCACTTATATGACCTATTTGTGTTGCAAATACCTTTAAACCCTTACTAAAACTTTACTAAATCGTGGGCCCTGATTTAACCTTTTTTTTTTGTTGCAAATGCCGTAAGATTCGTACTAAAACTAAATCGAATATATGTGTTGCAAGTGTCGTACACTCTTACAAAGCACAAATGCAACACCGTCTCCCAATCTATGTTTCAAGATCTGAACAATAAAAATGTTTCTTGTCTTATCTTATCTTATCTACTTGTGTTGTAAGTGCCGTAAAACTTCGACAAAACCCAAATGTAACACGGCCTCACCACCTATGTGTGTTGGTTGCAAGTGCTGTAAAACTCTTACAAAATGTAACACGGTCTCACCACCCATGTGTGTTGCAAGTGCCGTAAAACTTTGGCAAAACCAAAATGTAACACTGTCTCACCACCTATGAGTGTTGCAAGTGCCGTAAAACTTTGGCAAAACCCAAATGTAACACGGTCTCACCACCTATGTGTGTTGCAAGTGTGTAAAATTGACAAAATGTAACACGATCTCACCGGGGCACAGCGGAATACGTCATCAGGGAAGAGCTGACAGCTCTGTTTCTCGGCTTGGCAGCATGTGTCTCTGGCAGGGTTACACTGCTGGTTTGCTGGTGTACATTCCTAG
>NW_004797489.1:33097-35252 GCF_000002075.1 Aplysia californica | reverse complement strand
CTCTCTCTCTGTTTCATTTGTAGCACTGTGTGTTCAGTAACCTCACTGCAGTTGGTTCGAAAGAATTTCTATATTATTATCTGTCTGTTCTTGCTTTTTTGGGAAATGTATCGTTTACTGGTACTCGTTTACGAGTCCGCTACCCACACCTGTAGACGACTGACACAGTACCAAGAACCAGACGCTCGTGAAATGGTATAGGTTTAACGCCCCTATCAACACTATTTGGTTGGTCGCTATTAAGCACAAGGGGTTATCCCTAAGAATGCTGTTTAGAGAAAATCGAAGGTAAAGTTTTTGCCCCTTGTTCAGTTTCTTTAAAAGACAAGGAGAGTTTTCAGTGTAACCAAACAAATATACACACCAATGAAACCAAATTTCAACTATAGGTTAGGCAATGCCCACTTTTGGTGAAGATCAAAATTTCTGGAAACCTCTGAAATCTGGGTTAGCCCGCGTGTCCTTACAAGCGACCATTTAAGAGGCGGGCCAAAAGAGAAATTCGTGTAAAGTGCCTTTCCCAAGGACACAACGGCGGACCGAGCTGAGGCTCGAACCCCCGAACCTGCAATCTCACGATACCAAGTCGGGTAGCCTAACCACTAGGTCACCGACGTCACCTCTGGCGCTCGTCAGGTTTTTTGTATTCTGGAGTTACTGGCACCATCTTAAAGCGTGTTCATCTGTCTCGCTTTCTGTGAAAAGAGACCCAACTGTCCTGAATAGAAGTCGAGATTGATAGAGGTGGGGGTCGCCTGGTTTCCGAGGTGAAATAAGTGAGTAAAGGCCGCCTAGCTTTTGTGATGTCCACAGCGTGAGAGTCTTTATAACCTGAAAAGTACACTTTTGGTGTCTTTAATCGACTTGATTCAATAAAGTCCACACATACGTGTGTTTTTTAAATGGACATAAAAGCAAAAATTCGGTAAAGAGGACAAAATGCTGTAGGGTTGGGGGTTTTTTATTATTATTATTGCACTATTTTGACGAGCGCCTGATTTCCCCCACGTTACCTAACACACACATTTAATTTAAACTTTTGGACTACCAAGGCGACATGCCAGAATGACACTTTTAACCCTATATCCATACGACGTTTGGAGCTCTGTGCCACCACTTCCCAAAGAGGGAATTTATTCGTTAATCCTATCCGTACGCTTTGTATAGCAGTCTGTCAAAATGGTGTTTTTTTAGAAATACTGAAAGTTTCAAAGAGATCTTCGAGCTAGAAGTATTCTAAAATGTGAAGAATACAACCCCTGGTTTACAAAATGACCCCAGGGTGTCCGGATAGAGTTAAGGAGAATGAGATCCAGAATAACTTTTACCCACAATTTAGGTAAGCAAGGTCTGGATTACGGGCCTTTGTGGTGTTGCAGCGAGACGTTTCGCTATTGTACACAGAAGACCAGAGTTCGATTCCCATAATAGGGAGAGAATTGTTATCGAGAATCTTAATTTTTTGTGTCTACTGAGACGTTGTATTCTCCTCAGCCTGGGTTGTCCGTGGCAGGCAGCAGCGTCGAAATCCACCTCCTAATGTGAGGCAGCCTGATGAACTACGGCGCTCGTCAAAAAAAAAAAAAAAAAAAATCAGAGATATTAGTTTTCCTCCAGTTTGGACATTTTCATCGAATTTTGATTCTTTGGCTTAACCTCTCTAATGTCACATAAAATCACATTTCCATGTGAAATTTAACGGAAAACGTTTATATAAAAAGCACAAAATATGCCATTTTTCAGTTTTCAATGACTCTTAAGCTGTTGGAGTTACCAAACTTTGGCAGTCATTTTCTCGCTAACTTCACCACTAAAACAAGGCGACGTCACTTGCTTCAATGGCAAATAATTTTTTTTAATATCTTGAGTTCTGTTCAAGAGAAATGGATATCTATTTCATTAGAAGCAAGGCAAGTAAACCAGCTTTCAAATGATACCCCAATAACTCCACATGCCTAAAAGCTGACGAGCGCCCGATTCCACACGTCGTAACACAAATGATCTAACTCGTGTCGATGTGGGCGTAAAACACCTTATGTTGACCACCATTTCTCTTCATAGCATATCGCCATCAACCTCTCAACAGTTTTGCTCTCCCCATACTTCCATGTTCACTGTTATCACCATCACCCCCCCTCCCAACCACTCCAATAAT
>NW_004797489.1:30607-31701 GCF_000002075.1 Aplysia californica | reverse complement strand
ACTACTACTACTACTACTACTACTACTACTACTACTACTACTACTACTACTACAACTACTACTACTACAACGTAATATACTACTACTACTACTACTACTACTACTACTACTACTACTACTACTACTACTACTACTACTACTACTACTACTACAGCGTGGAAAGGGGAATAACTCTTGCACTCACTGGACATTGGAACGGGTTGGAAGAGGGCGGCAACTGGGGTTCCACTGGCAGACCAACACCTGGCGGAGGAGCCGCTTGTTGTGCTTCCGTTTCCGGGGCAGCAAGAACACATGACGTCATCAGCAAAAGTTGGAGAACTGCTGCAGTCCCCAGACGTGATGTGCCGGTCGCCATTGCTCGAGTCAATGTTAGGGCTGGGCTTGATTAGACACAGAATCTGAAACAACACAGGAGGTGTGAACATTGTGGCTTGGTGTGACATAGAATTAGAAACAAAACAGGAGGTTGTAGGTATAATGGCTTGATTAGACTCAGAATTAGAAACAAAACAGAAGGTATGGGCATGGTGGATTGATTAGACTCAGAATAAGAAACAAAACAAGAGGTGTTGGCTTAATGGCTTAGTGAGATTTGGAATTAGAAACAAAACAGGATGTGTAGGCCTAAGGGTAGTAACATTAAATACCATTTGTATAACGCTATATCCCCACTCAACAACAAACTCTATGCGATTTACAATATATAATCATTATTACCCTAACATATTATTATTTCTAGAGCATTCAGAAATATTCTCGGCTTCTCCGGAAGCATGCTGTGCAAGCAGCTAATTAAGCACTCAAACTCTAGCAAACTGATATTATTATATTTCGCTGTCTACGGACGGGCACCCATTCACAACTGAGTGAACCGAGAATCATTCATACAAAGTGTCTTTCCCAATGACAGAACGTCAGGCTGAGCTGGTAGGAAATTTTGAATTTTGCCCGGGTAAGGGCCGAAACCTACTCTTATCGATTTTAGACCACCAAGGGATCTTAAACGTGCGCAACTTGCACACGGGCCCTCCGAGATTTTTCGCCCTTGTCCGAGAAGGCTAAGTGTAGATCTTTCCTACCAGAAGATCAGG
>NW_004797489.1:28430-30244 GCF_000002075.1 Aplysia californica | reverse complement strand
CCCCTTCCGTTTCGTCTAGCCTGCGAGTCGGCCGAGTGAGTCACAAACTATTGGATGTTACAGCTGGCGGTGAGTTGGTCACTGACAGTCAGTTTTAGTAAGAGTTTTACGGCATGTGCTACACAACAAGGTCATATAAGTGCCGAAGATTAGAGGTGTTACAAGAGAGTTACAAACACAAAAAAGAAAGAGGGGGATAAGAACGATAGATTTTTTATAGGAAAGAAAGAGCAAACCAACCAGAGCACCTGGTCACTGATAAAAACAAAACTGCCATTCTTGAAAATAAAAGTTTATAGAATTCTTTTTTTTTTCATGTAAGTGTTTTTACGCCATTGTCGACACATTCTAAATCATTTCGGAAGGCTTCGGGGGCTCTCGTGGTCTTGGGGATAAGGTGTTTGCCTCTCATTCAATAGGTCGTGGGTTCGAATCTGGACTGGGGCGGAACATTTTCTTCTCTAAAATGTTCTCCTTTCACATCTTTTCCTTCCCTCTAACAATGTTTCCTCAGGGCTCCGGACTCTTTCTGCAGCCTCCCTACTGCTACTCCTTGGCTCCTTCTTACTACTGTCTTTTAGTCACACCCCTGATCTAATGGTAGAAAAGATCTCACCTTGCCTTCTCGGGGAAGAGCAAAAAATCTCGGAAGTCCCGTGTGTAAGTTGCGCACGTTAAAGATCCCCTGGCGGTCCAAAATCGATAAGAGTAGCCTTCGGGGGAGGGGGAGGGGGAGGAGTTTCATGAAAAGCAAGACTAAAGATCGAGCTCTAGGATAATACCAATACTTGTAACTCTAAGTGCCAAGCGCCTGATTCCACTGCGTCGCGACACATTTTTTGGGGGGGTGTCTTCTACGTCCTTATGGAGCTCATCCGACCCGCATCTTGGACACACTAATTGTCCATCCATCCATACCTGCACTAGACTACCGGTGCTACCCCCCGGGGCGGTGCTACTGACTGAAGTGTCTTTTGGCCATTCCCAAAGGGGAACCCTATCCATAGGCCCTTGGGTCATTTTGTACCCCCGGGGTTGTATTCTTCTCATTTTACAATACTTGTAGTACGAAGATCTCTTTGAAACTTTTAGTATTTCTCAAAAAATCATTTTGACAGACTGCTATGTAAAGCGTACGTATAGGATTACCGAGTAAATTCCTCTTTGAAAAGTGGTGGCACCGAGTAAATGGGCCGATTCAACAATGTCATGCTCGTAACTGTGCCTGAACTGCATTAGGGAACTGCTGCTTTTTCTTTCCTAATCCTTACTATCGTCATTTTTTCTCTTCTTCTTTTGTATGTTTGTCAAACTCTTTTGACCCGCGATTTTCGGGGTGCCTTGATAGTCGAAGCAGTCTTTGTGCTGTTGAAACTAGAAAGGTGAGCAGAGTAAGCTTGATTCCCTGTAAGGACTTATCTGTTGACATCCATCCCTTGGCGCCCATATCACTTTATGCAGTTGCGAGCGCCGTAAAACCTCTACCAAAACAAACAAACAAACTACCGGTGCCACATACCTTCTATAGCCAGACGGAACGACCTTGAGGGAGTGAATGAATGTTTAGGTGAGATCTGATCAGCCTGCGTGGGTGTGTCCTCTCCTCTATAACAGTCTCACGTCTTTTTATACTCATCTATCTCCTGATGTGTCCTGGACAGAACATGCAACTAAAAAAAAAATAATGAATAAAAAAAATATACTAAACTGATCTCGTAATGTAGTTTGTTTGCTCTCAGTATTTCTATCTCGCAATATTTCTGTCTGTCTGTCTGTCTGTCTGTCTGTCTGTCTGTCTGTCTGTCTGTCTGTCT
>NW_004797489.1:21737-25449 GCF_000002075.1 Aplysia californica | reverse complement strand
CGGGGGGAGGGGGGATAAGCAGACTATTAAGGCTGATGGCTGAGAGAGGAATGACCTGAAAGGTTGTGTCAAGGGAATAACAATCAAAACAAAACAACATGCCATTTGTTTTTGTAGACGTCTAAAGCGTCACTAGACACGGACGCCCCTCTAATCTCCCCCTTCCCTTCTCAGCCTTCACCCTTTTTGGGCTTAGCCATGTGAATATGATTTTCATATATTTATGTATGGAATTTAGGTCGCACAATCTGAATCTTGTGTCAGATTTTATCTATATAATTGTTCTATTGTTTTCTATACATGTATGATCAGGTCAGGATTTTAAAAACGATGCGTTACTTTTTTTCCTCTTTGATTCATTTTAAAATTTTACATCAGCCCCTAAAATCTCACCCGTATGAGTATCAAAAATACAATTTTTTACTGTTACAGTTCAACTCATTATGTAACATCTTTTTCGCGAGTGAAATCATCATCTGTTCAAATGTGTCGTCACATTTGACACTCTTAATACCAGGTCCAGCTAAAATGCTCACTTTCAATTCAACATGCATCACTAATTCTTGGGAATTACCTTTCCCGCCCAGGTATTGTAGCAGCACACACAAAAAAACCCACTTCAAACACTGTGGGTTCACACTAAATTCAAGAATTAATTCTCGAAACGACACAACTAAACAGTGGAAACCACTTTCATTAATCAATTTTAACAAATTATGATAATTAAATAATTACCTCCCTTCGAAGCTTCTTTTTATTCCTGGTCACTTAATTACGCAACTAAAAAACACTGTTTAGCTTTTTCGTACTGTCTTTCGAATTTTAGAGTATATTTATTTCTATAGCTATCTAAAGTAAACTGATAATTATAGAAATGAAAAGAGTCGCAACTTAAAACAATATGTAATGGAAAAATATGTTATAGGACATTATGTAAATATATACATGTAACCCACTTGGTTAATTAATTGCCTTTCTGGAAATAATAAAAGTTTCTACCCTTGTTTAATAGAGCCTGTAATTCTTACCTCCTCTAATAAAATCAAGAATACCTGAAATTGCTATAAAAACGTATGTGAGTTCTGCAACCAAAAAAATCTGACTTGATAGATGAAAGCTAACATCATATTTGGAATCAGGATATCAATTTCCATAAGATTTGACAACGTTCATTTCAATGCGTTTTACGTCGTTGACCAGTGTAATTTCCCTGCCTGTTCGGAGAACAAGCGTCAATGATAGGCTTCAAGCACAGAGAGGGGTGGCGCGGGGGGGGGGGGTGACTATTGTTTTACTTCAGTTCTGACAGATTTGGTAAATGTGGAAAGGATCTTAATGGTGTTGGTTGGACTTTACGACTCCATTAACTAAACAAAGGAAAGAACGATGCTGGTTATTTATTTTTTCGTCTTATAAGTGTTTCATGGCCCTTGCAACACAACAAGTTGAATAAGGTCATGTAAGTGCCGAAGATTAGAGGTGTTACAAGAGAGAAACATACACACAAAAAGGAGGGGAGATAAAGACGATAGATGTTCGATAGGAAAGAAGAAGCAAACCACACCAGAGCACCCGCCAACCACCCACGCTGATTATAGGAATGCAAGACAAAATAAAGCACACAAAAATGCGAGACAAAAACAGGAGTGGCAGATATCCCCAAATTTACACTGCAGCAAAAAATGGAAAAGGGCAGGCCAAATCGACGGAATGAAGGACAATAGATGGACCAAAAATGTACAGAGTGGAGAACAAAAACATGAGAAAGATCTAAGTATGAGGTTGGACGGAAAGAAGATGGCAGGACGACATCAAAGAGAGGATGGGTGAAACCTGGACACGGAAAACAGCTGACAAAACAGAGTGGGTGGCGTTGTTGAAGGGCTATTATACCCTGTAGCCGACGGACGACGCCCAGAAAGAAAGTACTAGTTTTAGTAGAGGTTTTACGGTGCTCGCAACTGCATAAGGTCATATGAGCGCCAGAAGATTAGAGCTGTTACAAGAGAGTAACAAACATAAAAAAAGAAGAAGGGGGGATAAGGACGATTGATATTTCATTATAGGATAGAAGGAGCAAAGCACACCAGAGCACCCGCCGACCATCCACTGGCGTTGTTGGACGAACAACGCCACAAAGAAAGGAAGGAGGGAGGGGGGAGAAGATTAACGCCACAAGGTCATTAAACTCTTTAAGGGTGTGACGGGACACAAAATGTCTGCGCAACAGGAAGTGCGCAGTAGAGTGAAACAACACATGAGTCACTATTCAGACTTGCTGTCTACTGTGAAGAGAAGAAAACTGAATTGGTATGGCCATGTACCAAGATCGTGTGGCCTATCCAAGACCTTTCTTCAAGGAACTGTGCAGAGGAGAAGGAGAGGAAGGCAGAGGAAGAGGTGGACCGACAACATTGCAGAGTGGCCGAGGAAATCCTTCGCCCAAACTCAGGCATTCGAAAAAAAAATCCGTAAAACGTCGAGGCACCTAATACTATTATGGAGTGTCCACTACGGCTGGGATTGGCCGATCGGCCCGATCGCTCGACTCGATCACTTTAAAAACAAACGTGTTTGTTTTCAGTTTCAGGCGATCGGCCCGATCCAGCCGTAGTGAGCATCCCGTATAAGTTTCAATGGAACAACAGATTGAACCAGTCTGTTTAGTTCGTTTAACTTGTTTTGGGAGGAAACGTTGTTTGGGTTGTGAGTGTACCTTGCTGTTGTAGTGACCCTGTCTGTGTGTGTTGTGTATGTGAGAGCGCCTGTGTGTGTATTCTTCCCCTCTTTTCATTCGTTCCTTTCTCTGTTAATTAACACCCCCCCCCCTCTCCCTCTCTCTCTCTCTCTCTCTCTCTCTCTCTCTCTCTCTCTCTCTCTCTCTCTCTCTCTCTCTCTCTCTCTCTCTCTCTCTCATTCTGTGGAACTTTAGACTCGGTATACACTGCCAACCGGTATCACCGGACTGAGTTGGTGCCAGTCAGATGTTCTTTCAAATCTTTCATGGATGCGGCAAAAGCTACGTGTATCACTTTGGCATAGCGCTACCGATTTGACTCTGGATCTTGAACAAGCGTGTTTGATTTTGACTGCCACAATCGAATTTAGTTGAGTTCGATCACAGGCCCATTGTGTCAAAATGTGACTGGAAAGTACACTGGCCATGATTCAGTCTGGTGAATCCGATATAAGGAATGTGCATCGAGTATTTAACTTAGGGTGACTTGGTAGCCTTCGAGTACCGCACTCACCACAGAGACCAGGAGTCCATCAACGGTGAGGCGGGTCGCTGGCACCTCATAGCCCTGACTGTTCCTGATGACAAGAGGGTTCTGGGACTTTCGTAGTAGGCCTACTACCTTACCTCTTAACGTGAACGTGGAAGAGACCAGTTTCGCCCTGATTGCTGAGTCAGCGGGGTATAGGCGCCGCCAGAGTGCTCCTAGATGCTGGGCACCAACTGTTCCCCCGAACCCCACCAACCGTTCTGGTGCTTCACAGATCTCGACGTGAGTGACGTCCTCTGGCACTTCCTGCCGAAGAAAAAAAACTGGAGGGGCGGATACCACCCCTATTGTGATTGTCCGGAAGACATTGTGTAAGGATTACTTTAGCCAAACAGCGAAAAGAGAGAGAGAGGGAGAGACAGAGACAGAGACAGAGACAGAGACAGAGACAGAGACAGAGACAGAGAGAGAGAGAGAGAGAGAGA
>NW_004797489.1:19348-21477 GCF_000002075.1 Aplysia californica | reverse complement strand
TGGGGAACCCCTCCCCCCCCCCACCCCCAGCAGAGTTATAATAGCTAAAAATCAACCGACGAGAAGCCTAGCGAGAGTAACTGGTCGCTTTTATGCACAAGGGGGCTATCCCGAAAACTGTTGTTTTGAGGAAATAGAAGGTAAAGTTTTTGCCCCTGGTTCAGTTTCTTGTTAAGAAAAGGAGAGTTGTCTCTTAGAACCAAACTAATATACACACCAATGAAACCAAGCTTCTCCTATTAGTAGGGCAATGCCCATTTTTTGTTTAGGTCAAGATTTCTGGAAACACCGGAAATCTGGGTTAGCTCGCTTGTCCTTAAAACTTAAAATCGACCAATTCTACCAAGACCAAGGGAGTTTATCTATATAATGTGGACTGTTGGTTCCATTGTTTTCTCTTGGTTGCTTCCCCTTACCACATGTGCACCAGTATCTTCGTCTCATGCGTTCAACATGAAATTCTCTTTGTTGCTACGTGAACTTGGTTATAGTAACAGGTTTACAACACTTGTTTGTTTGTTTTAGTAAGTGTTTTACGGCACTTGCAACACAATAAGGTCATATACATGATTAGAGGTGTTGCAAGAGAGGAACAAACACAAAAAAGAAGGAGGGGAGATAAAGACAATAGATGTTTGATAGGAAAGAAGGCACTTGTCACACAATTAGGTCATATAGGTGCCAAAGATAGGAGGCATTACTTACAAGGCAGTAACACACGCACAACAAAGGAGGAGAGATAATAAGGAAAATCGATTTTTTACAGGAATATGTAGCGGTTGGAAGACGAGAGTTCAATTCTCACATTGGAAGAATTTTAATTAAGTATATTCCGCTTCTTCACTGGGACTGGGATGTTGTATCCTTCTCAGCACGGATTGGCTTGAACAGGCAGGATCGAAGCAGCCCGCCTCTTAAATGATCTGAACTGTGTTGATGGAGGGTAAAACTAAGAAAAACTTTTAGGTAATACAACGCGGTGGAATCAGGCGCTCGTCAATTTTTGGGCGTGTGGAGTTATTGGTATCATCTTAAAGGTTGTTCATTTGCCTTGCTATCAATGAAAAAATATCCATTTATCTTAAATAGAACTGGAGATATTAGCGACTGGAGGAGGAGGAGTCGCCTGCTTTCGGAAGTAAAATGCGTGAGAAAATGGCCGCCAAAGTTTGGTGACTTCCATAGCTTAAGAGTCCTTGGAAACTGCAAAATTACATTTTTTGTGCCATAAAATCAACACATAAAAGTGTTTTTGAATGCACATACAAGGCGGTGAGCATGAAACAAAAATTCGAAAAAGAATTCCAAACTGGCCAAATATGCTGATTTCTCAGATTTCCTTATTTTGACGAGCGCCTGATTCCACCACAACGCCTCACATATTCACTAGTTTGTCTCTCTTTGCTATGCACTTCTCGAGAGGGATGTGAAAGGGATGACCATTGATCAAATGGTCCCTTTGCACATGATCTGATCAGATTATTCCATTTTAGTTATAGTAAGAGTTTTTTTTTACGGCACTTGCAACACATATAGGTCATATTAGTGCCAAAGATTTTAGCGGTGTTACAAGAGAGTAACAAACAAAAAAAAAGGATGAGAGAGAGATAAGATGGATACATGTTTTAGTTTTAGTAGAGGTTTTACGGCGCTCGCAACTGCATAAGGTCATATAAGCGCCAGAAGATTAGAGGTGTTACAAGAGAGTAACAAACATAAAAAAGTAAAAGAGGAGATAAGGACGATAGATGTTCGAAAGGAAAGAAGGAGTAAACCACACCAGAGCACCCGCCAACCACCAACGGATACATGTTTGATAGGAAAGAAAGAGCATTAACTACGGCAAAGCACCCATCAACTCAGAATTGACAAACGAACAAGTCATATACACCCAGGTCTAAGTCAAGTAATAATTTAGTTTTAGTCGAGGTTTTATGGCGCTTGCAACTGCATAAGGTCACATGAAGATTAGAGGTGTTACAAGAGAGTAACAAACATAAAAAAGAACAAGGAGAGATAAGGATGACAGATGTTTGATAGGAAAGAAGGAGCAAACCACACGAGACCACCCACCAAGTAATAAACTTGTGGCAAAATGAATACTGAATAAAATGAACACACGCCCCCCC
>NW_004797489.1:17517-19248 GCF_000002075.1 Aplysia californica | reverse complement strand
TTCCCCCCACTTCAAACCAATTGAAAAAAAGAATCAAGACAGCCGTACGTCAATAAAATTTTATTTCATAGACATGAACATACAGATGATTTTCCAAGGGGGAAGGGAAAAGAAATGGTGAAATTGCCGAAAAACAAATACAATTTTTCCGCGCTTTTTTTACTTTTTTAAAAACTTTTTTTTTTTTTTTTGTACAGAGGTTAGTCTTCCATGAGTGGTAACCACGTGAGTGTAGTGTACAATACACAGGTACTAGAACAGAACAGGTAATGTAAGTGCTACAGTAGTAGTTCAGTTGCCTGATGATTATGATGATGACGATGACGACAATGATGACGGGGACAACACGTCTCGGTGACATCACATAGCTTACGGGTGACCGTGTAGTAGATGAGAGGGTAGACGTGAACATGAGGGGGAAGAAAGAAAAAAAAAATTTGCTTGCGCACAAAGATGTCACCTTTAAAATTACGCCAAAAGATGTCATTAAAAAAACTTGCGCCAAAACAGGTCGCGAAAACTTGCGCAAAACGATGTCAAGTTAAGACGTTTACTAAAACTTTGCCCCTTAAAAAAAATAAAAAAATAAAATAACATGTCACTAAAACTAACTACATAATTATACTTCAGCTGTCAACAAGGTACCTGGGTATTTGTTCATAATAAACATGTTGTTGTCAGGGGGTGCCACTTCAACACAGCCACATTTCCAAAACTTTAGATCTATGTTCTTCCGTCAAACACACACAGACAATTTTTTTTTTTTAATTGAGAGTGAAAATAGATTTGTAATATTTGAGATTTCCCCAAGGCATAAACTAAAAACAAATTTCCTTTCGGCAAAAAACCCCCACGAAAAACGGAACTAAAATTTTGAAAATCTAAAAAAAAAGCTTCTAAAATATTTGATTGAGTGGCACCCCAAATCTTGGCCCTATGATATCATCATCAGTCTAAAGCACAGACTTGTACACGTGCATAAGGAGGCAACAGTCATCAAACACAAAACAAAAAAAATAACAACAACCAAAAAAACCAGGCCTCTGGGTACAAAATTTTCCCATCAAAATATGATTATTACTACAACATGATTATACAGTATTAGCTTTTCTCTCAAACTACTGGCATGATAAAGGATGCACACATCCGCATGCCTTTATTTAAAAATGCCAAGAGATGAAAAAAATACATGTCACGCAGATAATTGTAGTCAACAGTTCAAATTTTTTTAGTTCCTGTAATAAAATGCTGGTCCAAACTTATATGTATAAATATCATCTCCTTTTTTCTTCCCTCAACATCACACATTTTTCACTATATGTCGATTAATCTTTCTTTTTTTTCTTTTGTTGTCCGAAAAGACAAAACCAACCATCGCAAAAGCCAATAACTACAGATGTCAATGTGTGCACAGCGGTTAACAACCACAGAACAGCTGCAAGCATTCATTTTTTTGTGTTTTTGCTGTTTCTTAAATCTTTTTTTCTTTTAAACATTCTTCTCTTACGAGACAGATCACCCAGACCACCCACTCCACCCAAACACATTCTCTTTTGCAGCACATTTGTACCCCAACATTAAATGTTGCATCTCAACACTCACTGCACCATGCAAACACACAGACACACACACAGACACGCGCGCACACACACACACACACTCATACACGCATCCAACAACTGGCTTAAACCTCTCAGACCAACCAATAAAATTGTCTCTCCCCCCTCCCCC
>NW_004797489.1:13888-16846 GCF_000002075.1 Aplysia californica | reverse complement strand
GGGGCGGAGGACAATCAAGTGAAACAGACAGAAGGGACAAGTGAAACAGCAGACAAAGAGACAAGACAGATAGAATAGACGCAATGAAGTGAAACGGACAAAAGAGACGAAGTGAAACGTACAGAGGAGACACAATGAAGTGAAACAAAACACCCGCAAACAGGCACAACCCTAAGAGGCAGGCATCCAGGCAGTAAAGCCAGGACAGTCAATAAAAACAGTAAAAATTTCCACAAATCCACAATCCAATCTTAGACTGCCAGACTTTTACAAAATGTACAACCAAAAAAACAGTGTACAGATAACAAATGAGCCCATATCTGGCAACAGACAGCAACACGGCAATGCCGTCCGGCTCCGATTATATATACCATCAAATAATTTCATTTTTCAAACTTTTAATAAAAATCAAAGAGCACTTGGCTCATATTACTCTTGTTTGTGCCATTTAAAACTCTAAAATAAAATCAGCAACCTTGTCACTGACAACCGACCAAAAGTTCTTTTTGAGCGTAACAAGACATTACCCTGCCAAAAGTGATAAACTATATTACACAAACGTTTTTTTTGCGCATCAAACAAAACCAGAGAGAGAGAAAGAGAGAGGATGGCCTCCCATTCCACCAACCATTTGTCTCATTAACATTTTGTCAAGTCTTTCTAAAAAGAAAATCAATTTTTAATTAATTTTTTTTTCAAAAGAGAGAAGTCCCCCCCCCCCATCGTTTCTCATTCAATCAAACAAATTCTTTATCAGAACACAAAGATTATCAGTTGAAAAATTGTCTGCCGGTGTCGAAATACCGCAGGCTGAAGAGAATTTCTTTTTCCTGTGACAACGAAGCACAAATCCCTGAAGAACACATACAAATGTACTATGTAGTAGATTCGCCCTTATATTAGAGCAGGGCTCTTCTTCTCATTGCCTGGTCCCTCTTCCCCCCTTCAAAGGGACACACGCACACAGAGAAAAAGAAAGAAAGAGAGAGAGAAAGAAAGAAAGAAAGAAAGAAAGAAAGAAAGAAAGAGAGAAGCCCACTCTTCCCCAAAGGTTTCAATAACCACATTCACAGTCAACAAACAACAACACAAACCAAGAAAGAGAAAAGGCATAGCAACAAAAAGAAAAAGACAGAAATAACATGGAGAAATTGACCATATTCAAAACCATAGTACATGCGCATGAGTCAATGTAACTATGTACAAGATGAAAACTGCAGTTATACATGAGACTATCAATATACATCATCAGTTTCAAACACCAAAAAAGAAAAAAAAAACATTCCAAAAGAAAATGAAAACCAACCTAACAACACAAAAATACAGAATAACTAGCATGAATAATATAATGAACGTAAAGTCTAAATGAATAATGCGTTTGCTAGCTGGCTAGTTATCAAACTCTACCACTATGACATTGGAGTATGTCCTGCAGGTCCCACTTTGGAAAATAAACACAGCATCCTAGTAAGTTAGCATACCAGATGGCATGTACCGTATAGTTGGGAGGGGGAGGGAGGGGGCGGTGCAGGGGTGTTGGGGGTGGTGTTCCTCCGCATTACATAAGATACACAAATGCTGGAGGCAACTTTGCCAGAGTAGAAGGCTGAGAAAGAACACATAAAAACGCTGCTCAAGCAAACACTAAAGCAACAAACGTTTCTGTTTGCACTACAAAAAAGATTTTTGTAAAGACAAAAAAAAATATATTTGAATACAAGATTTTAAAGATAAAAACACAATGGTGCTAAATGTTCAAAACAGATTAAAATACACGCACATTTGTAAAAAGAAACGTAAAGAGATTTTTGTATAAAAAGTTGTTTTAAAAATGTGAAATCCACAATAGCATTCTTCTTCTGCACCTCTGAGAAGTGGCAAAAACTTTCATGACTTTCCTTACCACCGACAGAATCTATCGTTAACCAAAATTTGTAATGCACCCCTATTTTCCGCCAAGTATTTTTTAAAATCTGTTTTTTACGCACCCATCAACACAATTTAGATCATTTAGAAGGCAGGCTTTGACCCTGCCTGTTACGGCCTATGATTTTTTTCTTTAAAGTTCTATCAAGAGTTCTACGACACTTGAAACACAATTGAGGCCCACTTACAAAATATGGGTGCATCAAAATGTTCATGGTAGAAAACTAGCACTCACTTCTCAAGGCTCAAAGAGACAGTTGGAGAACGTCCAAGGAAATACACACACTGAACCTTTTTGACACTTTTCCTAGCTAAACCAAAAACATCTTTTGACAAAGTCTTCTGACCCCACATCAAACGCCATTCTGGGCAAGCACAATCCATTTTCTTCTTTTTCCCATAAAAAGGGACTTAAAATGAGGAAAACAAATTAAAATCTCAGCAACGACAGAGGGCTTTCATTATGTACAGAACTTTGTCTGAAAAGACATAAAACTAGGACAAATGTCCCCAAAACTAACAGTGATCACACACAAAAAAAAAAAAATTAATAAATTATTATTTTGATGCAGAGTAAAAAGACAGCATAACTTCGGTGGTAAAAAATATAACAATAAAACTATACATGCCTTAACGTTGGTGATCCCTCCTTATGCCAGCGAGGCTAGAAAGCTGACCTCCCCATAAGGTAGTGTTGATTTTTCTCTTCACAAACAAGAAAACATAGGTATACAAACTGACGCAAAAGTCTAATACCACAAGTCACAAAATAGGCAATCTAAGCACGAAAAGGCAAATAAGTTAAATGGAATTAAATCTGTTTCATATCTTCAATCTGGTTTAAAAAAAAAAAAAAAAAAAACTTTCCCAGGACCCGTGAATAAATTGGGGAATCGAATAAAAACAACCTGCGCGCTATCCTAGCGAACACAATCCACGCCATAGTGCACCGTCACTACACAGAGTGTGCGTGCCGGTGTGTGTGTGTGTGTTTGTGCGTGTGTGTGTGTGTGTGTGTGTGTGTGTGTGTGT
>NW_004797489.1:12670-13765 GCF_000002075.1 Aplysia californica | reverse complement strand
GGAATAAAGAAGGGAAAAAAAGCTGTGCATCTTGCATTGGAATAAAATAATTCTTATAAAAAAAGAGATAAAATGAAGGAGGAAAGAAAGTCGTAAAAAGGGAAAGTAAAATTCACTTCACATAATCACAACTCAATATTTTTGTAGAGCAATTGATGTGCGTAGAAAAAAAAACACACCGTCCACCCTGTGTTCACATCTGGCCAAAACGCTGAAACAAATGCCACTTATTTAGTCCAGCTAGGAGTGCTTGGACGTCTTCTCCTTTTTTAGATCACATCACACTTGAAGCTCGGCTTCTATCATATTCTTAAAAGTCCAACATATTAGTGTTCAGGACATTTAAAGACATTTCGTTGTTGTTGTTTTTTTAAAAACGTAATCAATTCAGAAACGTCTTGAGAACAACCACAAAAATCATTATCTCTTTCTCTTTTTTTTCTGTTTTAATGTCAGCAGAAGTTTCTGTGCACACTGCATAGCTGTTCCGAGCACTGTCAAAATACAGCATGTAAAAAAAATCTTGCTGAAAATTCTCCCAATATCCCTAGCTGCGACTTTGTAGGAGGATAGCAGTGGAACCAAGTCTAGACAACTCAAGAGAAAGCATACCCACTGGCGTCAAAGAAATCTTCAAATAACGACCATCACCGAAAAGGTGTTTTTTTTTCCAACACTTCTTCTCAGAAAAATTATTACAACACTGCTGTTGCTGAATTGTTATCAGGGCAGCCCCACCAAAAAAATTAATTTTTAAAAAACAAACCTGGAGCGTAATTAATGTAATGACGCGACACAAATGTTCCGAGTCCACTGGCACAGTTGGGGAAGGGTGGAAACATACATATATAAAACTATATGCATATATACTTCTACGATTAGCTGAAAACTGCAAGGGTAAATGTGCGGGTATCAAGATCACAAGAGTATACTGAGAATAATTCACCATGGTGATCCAAATTTTTATCGTAGTTACAAATATAGAGTACAAGTATGCATCTTTACAGGAAAAATAAAATAATAACCAAAAGTATATGCCGAGGAAAAGGGGAGAGAGAGAGAGAGAGAGAGAGAGAGAGAGAGAGAGAGAGAGAG
>NW_004797489.1:10674-12358 GCF_000002075.1 Aplysia californica | reverse complement strand
GGGGGGGAAACAAACTCAAAACGACACAAGAGTCAATATATGGCATGGAAAGGCACCTGGTTAGTTGATCAATGAACCCCACACGGTAAGTCTCAGGTGTCGCGACCTCCCTCCGCACACGCAGACAGCCCTGAGAGGCGTTGTATGAGGAAGCGCTCCGCACAAACACTCCTCTCTTCTTCACAATGACCAAAGTAGTCACAATAATGCACAGAGGACTTTTTTTTTTTTTACTTTCCTTTGTTTTTCAAAAAAAAGGAAAGGAGGGTTTTGGGGGGGATTTATTATATAAAATTGCTAGTTTGACATACTCAACACAGATTAGAACAAACGTCTTACAAAAACCCGAAATTTCGAAAGGACAAAAAATCAAAGCAATCAGTGTTCTTTTAAACCCCTCTTCCCTGCAAAACATTTCGTAAGAACAATAAAGTGATCGTACAGTGTAAAAAGCTATAAAAATCAGAACCCTTGGATCCCTGTCTTCACATTACATGCCACAAAATAGGGCATAAGCCACACAAAATAACACTCAGGGAGGGAACAGAGAGTGGGTGCCGAAACAAAATAAAAACCCAAACACGGGATCTTATACAGAACTCTTTGGCTTCACATTAAAGAATAAATACTCACAAAATTTTTGGAACGGTAGCCTCTTCGATATAAAAAAAGATCTAAAAAAAATTAAAAACCCAACGACACAATGCCAGCCAGGTGTCGTGTGTTTAAAACAAGGAGGCGAGTGACAGGGAAAGGGTCTAAAAAAGAAATAATTTTAAAACTGACCACCGACGGGCCGTGGAGAGCTGAGCCTTTTAAGTACTTGTGCAAGACTTTTCCTTCTAGAATCTTCTTCTTCCACCCACATTCCCCCCCGACTTTTTTTCGTGCTGATCACTACAGAGGTACCGACAAGCTGCGAAAAAAATCCTGAACTTTCCAGACCCCCTTGGCAGGCTAGCAGGGACTCAAAATCAAAGGATCATGTTGTCCAATAGATCTTGGATCAAGAAGAATATGTTTACATAAAGTGCAAAATCCACACAATTTTCTTAAAATCCGGATTTCCGGATAAATCTGGGGAAACCGGCACCTCTGTCACGATTTTTGTTTCCATTTTCCTCGCAGCCGTCCACTTGTCGAGGACACAGACCCACTACTCCTGGCCTGGCAGAAACAACAAGCCTTCCTGCACCGGAGAGAAAGCCTAATGTGCCACGTTTTCCGTGTCAGTTTGGTGAGTGCTTGACGGCACTCGCAACTGCATAAGGTCATCCGAGTTCTCGGTAAATAATAGGGACAAAAACGGGTGGGGGAAGGGATTTGTTTTGGGGGGGGAGAGAAGACCTCAGGGACTTCTTGGAGAGGCATGTCAGCTGATGGAACGGTGGGTTCAAGGTACACAGGGAGGCGGGGTTGATTAACCCTTTCCTTCCTACTCAAAACATAACTGCCTTCATTTCCCCTCAGATTTGGAAACAGAGGCAGGCACGAAATCCGTCAATATGATAGCGTTAAACTGTTGGAGAGTTTGATCATGAATATGTGAGTATGTGTGTGTGTGTGTGTCTGCGGGAGTGAGTGTGTGTATGCCTTTGTGCATTTTGATTTATGAGATGGGATAGAGATATAAAGAGGAAGAGAGAGGGAGGGGTGGAGAGTGGGGTGTGTGTGAGAGATAGGG
>NW_004797489.1:8476-9712 GCF_000002075.1 Aplysia californica | reverse complement strand
GGTGGTGTGAATAAAGAGAAGCATATTGATGAAAATAAAAGGTCATTTAATGAATGGATAAAGCAAGACAGACGGACAGAAACAGCAGAGGGAAACAAAAGAGGTAGGAGCTACCAACTTGAATGTCTACCACAATAACAAGGTCTACTGTAAAGCCTATACAGGGTGATTTTATACATAGACTATCAATCCCACACCCAGATGCGCTTCTTTCAAATCATCACACAAAAACAACACCAACCACCACACAGAAACAACACCAACAACACCACATAACACCACCAACCACACCACCCACACCACATAACACCACCAACCACACCACCCACACCACATAACACCACCACCCACCACCCCAATGACAACCACAATGGCACAACTCACCAACCACCACACCACACTACATCACACAACAACCACCACACCAAGAACTCCAACAAGAACACCAACAAGAACACCAACCATACCAATCACACATCAACAACAACACAAAACCACCACCTCAACAACAACCACAATGGCACAACTCACCAGCTATCACACAACAATACCAACCACCACCCCAACAACAACAACAACACCACCAACTACCACCCACAACAACCACAACAGCAGCCACAACTCATAACACCCCCAACCACCACCCATAACAACCACACCACACAACACCCCCAACCACCAACCACAACAACCACAACAACAACCACAGCTGCCACAACTCACCAGCCAGAATGCCGGGCTGTGTCATAATCTCACTGGCCTCCTCCACCTTGTTGTGTTTCTTCTTAGCCACCTCGGCGTCCGAACCTGTGCCAGTCTCGTTCGTCTCCTCCATCGGCAACTCCTCCTCCTCCTCCAGATCTTCCTCACTCTCTCCGCCCTCAATATTCACATCCAGGTCCAGAGAATCAGAGCCCTTGCCTTCTGAGGACAGAAAATTTTTTGTTTTAGTAACAGTTTATGACACTTGCAAACACAAATACTGCCGTAAGCTGACAAAATGCCTCTTTTCATTTTGGTGTCAACATTTTTTATTTGCTAAATCGAAAGCCTGATCAGTAACCCTACTTGTGTGAACAAAATCAAATTGAAACTGTGACTAGTTTTTTAATAAATGAGAATTCAAATTTTAAAATGACTATTCTTAAATGATTACACTGACAAAAAATGACACACACACACACACATACACACACACACACACATCACACACACACACACACACACACACTCACA
>NW_004797489.1:6346-7922 GCF_000002075.1 Aplysia californica | reverse complement strand
AGAGAGAGAGAGAGTGAGAGAGAGAGAGAGAGACAGACAGACAGACAGACAGACAGACACACAGACACACAGACACACAAAGAGAGAGAGACTCCTCCATCACTCACCTCCAGTGTTGTGGTGGTAGATCACCTGTGAATCATCATCAATGTCAATGTCCTGCTGCAGAAACAACGTCAACAAGTCATACATCATTACCCATACAAGGAATAATATTTGTGAGCCGTGCTGACAAAATGCATTACTCCTCGCATTCCACAAACGACCAAAAATCTACATTAAGGTCAAATTTGTAGATTTTGTTATTGATGCAATATTCTTAAAGTTTAACATGCCTTTTTTTTATTTCATACTCATAAATTGTATAAACTTAACCTGTGAGCGTGATGTATCTATTTTAAAAGAGTTCAAATCCGAGATGACTCATTTTGTCAGCACGCTTAACATTTTATTGACAACAGCAAATATGTGAAGCATTGTGGTGATTCGTGAAATTAGGGGGCTTGTCAAAAAAATGAAATCGCAGAAACAAGACATTTTTTTCTGACCACTGGGCCAATGTTACTCCTTTTTTTTCGTTTTTTGGCTGAACACCTTCTCTGTCCATTAAAAATACATTTGTGAGCGTATGAAGTGTGGATCATTACTATGAACACAGCCAGTCGTTTCCTGCTTCTGTAAGACAACAAATTGCAATCCACAGCTTGCACTGTATGCTTCCAGGGAAGGCGAAACAATTTTGCAGTCGTATTCTGACAGTTCTAGGGTCAACTGGGGTAATTATAGCTGTAAAGCACATACAGCATGCGTATCTAGCGTGTGGATATAACCCTACATAAATGCAATTATTATTATTATTATCATTATAAACCCACGGCAACCCCACATCTGTGACCAAAGGGGGGAGAAAGGCGCAATACTTTACTTTCCCCAGCAAAACAAAGACTTCCTCTACTCAAGCAAACCAACGAGACTTCATAGTCGACTTAATGTGCAAATTAATAGATGCTGAAGATATTTTTTTTTAAACCCACAGCTCTGCCACTTAACACCTGCCATCTGTGTACATTCTGACGGGTCCGATTACAAACGTCACACACTGGCAACATATTGTGTCCATGAGCTCAGGGGAAAATTCTCCTCTGGTGGTGGAGTCTTTACAGCAAGTCAATGACAGCCAGAAAAAGTCATAACAGTTATACAATAACTTCTTGGCAAGATGAACTTGAGCCACCTTCGTTTAGTTTTAGTAAGAGTTTTACGGCACTTGCAACACAATAAGGTCATATAAGTGCCCAAGATTAGAGGTGTTGCAAGAGGGTAACAAACACAAAAAAGAAGGAGGAGAGATCAGGACCATAGATTTTTAATAGGAAAAAAGGAGCAAACTACACCAGATCACCCACCAACCACCCACTAAGACACCTTCAGTTTAAAAATTCTGTACATCATTCCTAAAGAAATTAGAGTGAAAATAAAGAGTAATCATTGCACATGGAAAGCGATCAACCTTTTATTTTAAAAATCAGGGCTTTAAAGTAAGCCAGCTTCTTAACCACGACATGCAAAGTCCCCC
>NW_004797489.1:3760-6246 GCF_000002075.1 Aplysia californica | reverse complement strand
CACCAAGAAATGGACATGGAACTCAACTCCCTGTGGAAGCAGGATAGTCAAACAAACCTTAATATTTCCAGTAGCCTCTGTGATTTTCTTCTATTTTTGTGTAAGTGTTCCAAGTCAAACTACGAGTATGTGTGTGTATTTGAAATAAATCTTATTTTATTTTAAAGTGCCTGGAGCCACCGGGGAGTGACCACTATAGAAGTGACCATTATTATGTTTATTTTTTATTTTTTTAAATTTGTTTTGCGTTGAAGTGTGGTTATTAATGAAAAATCTAACAACAAAGGTGGTGAAGCTTTGTACCATAAATAAGTCAGGTCAGCACAGCAGAACAAAAATGGCGGCCACTTGATGGCTTCCCATAACTGAATTATTTTATTGTTTTTCAGAGGTAGAAGGGGGTGCAGCAAAAATGCTTTTGCTTTTGACCTAAGCCATGGTATTTCAATATAATTTCACATACAACCAACAAGGACATCAGCATCTGAATTTAGAGTGGAATGTTCATCTTTTAAGCCTTCACTAAAGACGGGTGTGTCAGGCTGGTAAAAGCCGGTATGGCTCTACAGCAGGAAAACCGGTAAAAGATTGTATGGCAACTTGATGGGAAGGCCATTATGGGCTGGTATTGCTCAAAAAGGGTTTAAAAGTTGGAATGTCTTATATGATAAACATCTGAGCAATACCAAAGTTTTGGCTTTCAAGTCGATCTGCATCTTATCCAAGCATACGTCCCACATGAGATTATAATATACAGTAGTTTCTTCAAATTACTTTTTTTTAAACGTTAATGTCACAACAATCCCTGAAAGAAAATAGTGAGAAGCTGTAAAGTGAACCCAGCACTTACCTCGTTGCCCTGGTTCCTGTCAGGCTTCAAGCCTACCGGGGTGGTCTCTATCATATCTACGGAATCGTCATCTGAAGAAGAGACGGGAACATGCGCATACATAAACATGTTTTGCTTTAATAAGAGTTTAAAAGGCACTTGCAACACAAATAAGTCGTAGGAGTGCCAAAGGACTTAGTTTAGTTTTAGTAGAGGTATTATGAGCGCCAGAAGATTAGAGGTGTTACAAGAGAGTAACAAACATAAAAAAGAAGAAGGGGAGATAAAGATGATAGACCTTTGATAGGAAAGAAGAAGCGAACCATACAAGAGCACCCGCCAACCACCCACAGTGCCAAAAACTAGAAGTGTAACTGGGGAGTGACACACAAAGAAAACGAAAAAAAAATGGAGAGATAGGGACATTAGATGTTTGATACTGAAGAAGAAGCGAACCGCACCAGGACACCTGTCAACCACCCACAAACATGTTATGTTTATTACATTTTGTTCAAGTAAAGAGAAGTATATCGGCACAATATCCATTGTTTGGTGCTGGGGGAATAAGTAAGACAGACAAACAGACGTAAAAATAGATGGAAATCAAAGGAGGACCGACTTACCTGTGTCACCCTCCACCCACCCATTTATTATTAGAAAGTTGTCCGTTAATGTAGGAGTTTTTCACACCCCCATCCAGGCAATTTAGATCACTCACGGCTACATGCTTCTGACACTGCCTGTGCGGCCTAGCCGGGCTATAAGAGAAACATCCCAGCAGAAAGACTCGAGATACTCGATAAAAATCCATCGTGAATCGAACTCAGGTCTCCGGCATGCGACAACGAAGCACCAGACCACTACACCACAGACACCGTAATAGGAAGAAACACATAAACAAAATAAATAATTAAATGGGAAAACATGGAAAAGTAAAAAACAAACAAAAGAAAAAAAAGAAAGATAGAAAGAGAGAGAGATAGAAAATTTTTTAAAAGAAAGAGAAAGAAAAAGAAAGAGAGAAAGAAAAGAAAAAAAGAAAGCAAAGAAAGAGAGAAAGAAAAGAAAAAAAGAAAGCAAAGAAAGAGAGAAAGAAAAGAAAAAAGAACGGGTGGAAAAAAACCGAAAAGAAACAAGATGATATCCACTGACCACAATCCAACAGGTGTGTCTGGAATGTAGAGAAACAATAACAATTTAGTGGGAAAACAAGGAAAAGAAGGGAAAAAACGAATGAACAAACCAAAACCAACACAAAAAACAAAAAAAGATAAATATTCACTGACCACAGTCGGGTGTGTCTGGAATGTGAACCTCTGTGCCCGGTTTGCGCTGGCCCGTGCCCTCGTCCACGCAAAAGCAGGTGTCCACGTGGCACTGCTTGCGCTCAAACTGGCCGTCCACCGTGCAGCGCGGCCGGAACGAGCCCAGGAGCTGGCCGCGGATGTGCTTGATCATCTGGTAGGTGCAGGGAGACAGGTTGCTGCCTGTGGGGGGAATAGAGGGTTGAAACACCACACGTTTTAGCTTTAGTTTTATTTAGCAAGAGTTTACGGCACCCATGTATTGGTCATTATGTCAACAAACAACCACTATCATTAATTTTATTATTATTATTATTACTATGATGATGATGATGATGATTATTATTATTATT
>NW_004797489.1:1604-3528 GCF_000002075.1 Aplysia californica | reverse complement strand
TGTATGCGTCAAGGTGTCAACTGACAAAATAACAGCCATATGTATGCGTCAAGGTGTCAACTGACAAAATAACAGCCATATGTATGCGTCAAGGTGTCAACTGACAAAATAACAGCCATATGTATGCATCAAGGTGTCAACTGACAAAATAACAGCCATATGTATGCATCAAGGTGTCAACTGACAAAATAACAGCCATATGTATGCGTCATGGTGTCAACCGTCAAACTACAAAAGCACGGTGGTGTGTCACAGCATAAACAGTCAAACTAAAGCCATATGTCTGTCACAACTTTAACCAAATAGTCATTTGAAGTGTCGTGACATCAACCAAACAGTCACAAGACCTGTCATGATGTCAACCAGTCACAAGACTTGTCATTAAAAACAAAAACAATATATATGTATCATGTCATGATGTCAAACATCAACCAAAACAGTCTCATGACATGATGTTAGAAATCAACCAAAACAGCCATATATGCGTCACATCATGACGTATGTCATCAACCAAACAGCCATGCATGCATCAAGTCATGACATCAACCAAAAGAATCAATGACATGACGTCATCCATCAATACATCAACCAAAACAGCCAAACATTCATTCACACATCATATCATGCCATTGACACCCCCTCCCACCCCCACACATACATACATCCCACACACCCACTCACTCACACACACCTACCCACATACACACCCACACACACACACACACACACACACACACACAAAATACCCTCACCCTCTTCACACTCGGGGAAGTTGGGGGCCTCCATGAGCGAGCCCGGGATCTCCCGGCCGTCCAGATCGCTGCACCAGCAGTCGCCCGTGCCCGGGTGTCCGCGGCACTGCAGCAGGTCAAAGTCGCCGTTGTCCAGGCAGCGAGGCACGTAGCGGCCCACCAGCTGCTGGCTGGCCCGACGCCGCTTCTCGCACTCGCTGAGGGGCCGGCTGGTGGTGGTGGTGCTGGTGGTGGTGGTGGTGCTGGAGGCCAGCAGGGGCCGCTTGGTGGGCGTCGTCACCTCGTCTGTGGGGGAGGAGGATGGACGGGAGGTAGAGGATTATGGTTTTGTCTTACTTTCTTACTTTTCAAAAGGTGCCCAATGCAATGATACTACGTCCCATATTCAGAATCTCATCACGGGAACTGGAGGTAGAGGATTATGGTTTTGTCTTACTTACTTTTCATAAGGTCCCTAATGCTGTGATACTAGATCTACATCCCATATTCAAAATCCCATCAGGGGAACGGGAGGTAGAGGATTATGGTTTTGTCTTCCCTACTTACTTTTCATAAGGTCCCCAATGAAGTGATAGTGATACATTCTAGATTTCAACATCTTATCTGGGGAACGGGAGTTGGAGGATTATGTCTTTTATTTTTCCTCTTTCAAACGGTCCCTAATGCTGTAAAACATCCCATATTTCAACACCCCCCCCCCCCCCCAAAAAACAACCTTTGAACAACCATTGACTCCTTTCAACATAAATCGAAAAACTCTTGTTTTCAAAGAGCACTCTTCAAAGGCTCTACTACCAAGAAAAGTACCGCATATTTCATGGCTTTTTTTGCCAATATTTGAGCACTGCTTATCATATTTTTCACCTCCATTTGCACAGTTACTTCAAAATGCTCAAGTGCACAGGGCGTGTGCACACAGTAGGTAGAGGTGCAACCTGAAAGAACATGAATTTTTCTTAAAGCCTGTATGGATTGTTAAAGAAAAAAAAATCCCAGAGGGGCCTAAAGAATAAAAACTTATGGAAATGGTTATTTAGTGTTGGGGAAAAAGTAAGACGACTAACAGAAAGCAACGACAGAGGTAAAGTAAAGAGGTAGGGCGTACCAGTGGCGCTCTCCCACCACCGGCAATCGAGAGAGACAGAGAGAGAACAGAGAGAGAGAGAGAGAGA
>NW_004797489.1:0-1264 GCF_000002075.1 Aplysia californica | reverse complement strand
GAGAGAGAGAGAGAGAGAGAGAACAGAGAGAACAGAGAGAGAGAGAGAACAGAGAGAGAAAGCAGAGAGAGAGAGAAAGAGAGAGAGAGAGAGAGAGAGAGAGAAAGAGAGAGAGAGAGAGAGAGACTAGACTCACCATCAATGATAATGTCCACATCCACAGGTTCGAACCCACTCCCTGAGTAGCCGGAGCCCGACTCGGATAAGTCCTCGTCATCCGAGAACTGCAGCCTTCCCACGCCGCTCCCCTCCAGCTCTGTCCTGTCTTTGACCTGGGAAACACACACAGAGACACTAGTGGTCACTTTACGGAGGTCACAATCATTGTGGTTTTTTAGTAAGAGATTTTGTCTTAGTAAGAGATTTACGGCACTCGCAACACAATAAGGTCATATAAAAGCCGAAGATTAGAGGTGAAACAAGAGAGTAACAAACACAAAATAGAAAGAGGGGAGAATAAGGAAGATAGGTGGATTGGGAAGAAGGAGCAAACCACACCAGAGCACCACACAAAAAAACGGTCACTAAGTGCAGCCACAAAGTAAAGCGTACAGACGAAAAAAGAAAAATACATGTATGTACCGTAATGCATTAAAAAGAAAAATTCTACAAACAACATTCTTTTAATTTATCAGCTCTGGAAGGCTGCCAAGTTCACATGACCCCTCTCGTTTTGAGGTGACAAGTCTTATTGACAGCAACCTTTTCCCCGTAGAGAAAACAGACGAGGGAAAAAGTCAAAGTACAGAAAACTGTGTCGTAGATTTCATCGGTCACAAGAAAAAATACATGGGGTCCTACGTCATCTGTCATTATACATAGTACATTGTCATAATAATGGCTTACTTCATCATCCTTGGGAATTCCAACAATTTTACCGAAAGACAGAGAAGTTTTGTTTTTTGTTTGTTCAAGTAGAAGTTTTACGGCGCTCGCAACTTCATAAGGTCATATGAGCGCCAAGGGGTGGATGTCAACAGAGAAGTCCTTAATTAAAGGGAATCAGGCTTACTCTGCTCACCTCTCTAGCTTCCCGCTTCAACAACACAAAGTCTGCTTCGACTATCAAGGCAACCCGGAAATAGCGGGTCACAAGAGTGTGGCAAACATACAAAAGAAGTACAGGGAAATGACGATAGTAAGGATTAGGAAAGAAAAGGCAGCAGTTCTCTGTTGCAGTTCAGGCACAATTATGAGAATGACATTGTTGAATCAGCCCATTAAAAATTCTACTGTGCATAAGAACAGCCCCCGGCATGGCTTG
>NW_004797488.1:1103472-1105151 GCF_000002075.1 Aplysia californica | reverse complement strand
GATAATTTTTAAAAACGTCATTTTACAATAATATATAACTTGTTTTTATATGACAACTTCAGATTGGGTGAACTTTGCTCGTCTCGAGGTTGCTGTTGCTACCTACCTCACCGCCGCTACTCTGGTGGTGGACCTTGTCATCATGCTGCGTCGCAGTAATAAAGCAAAATGGCTGGTGATTCCGGGGATTCTTTGCATTCATGCAGGTAGTGTCCTTTAGTGTCTTTTTTCAAAAGCTGAAGTGTCTTTCTAAATGCTTGTATATTAACACAGCGAGACTGTATTATCGGCAAATGTACTCATATTTTCCAATCGAGAATTACAGTGACTAATTTCTGAACGGAAAAGTTCAGAGTCTCCATTTCATTTCCGAATTGAATTTTAGTTTCTAAAACACATAATATATTAAAGGTTGCCATGTAAGGTGTGTATTACATTTTTACATCATAGTTTGGCTCCAATGGCGTGGTAGCAGGGACAGTCACTCAAAGTGTGTCCTACTGACAGTAGATTTGATTATACGCTTAACTAACACGCCGTAGATTTGTTTTATGTCTGTGCACTTGACTAACATCCCGTAGATCTGTTTATGTCAGAGCACTTAATTAACATCCCGTAGATTTGTTTATGTCTGTGCACTTAATTAACATCCCGTAAATTTGTTTATGTCTGTGCACTAAACTAACATCCCGTAGGTTTGTTTATGTCTGAGCACTTAATTAACATGCCGTAGATTTGTTTGTGCACTCAATTAATGTGTCGTAGATTTGTTTAAGCGAGTGCACTTAATTAACATGCCGTTGATTTGTTTGTGCACATAATTAACATGCGCAGGTTTGCATAATATGTACTTAACTAACATGCCCAAATCAATAACAGGTCGGATACTTAACGTCATGTGCAAACACCTACGAATTAGAAAATTTTTTAATGAATTTATTTCTGAGGTAGTACTCAAGTTTGCAAAAAATCCGTGAAAATCCACACTACAGACACCACTAACAAAAATCTATCCCATATATCAAAATTTCAACGGACAAATTTTTGATATTACATCTTCTCTTCATTCTATGAAAGTTTCATGAAGATTGGATGAAAAAGGGTGGAGTTATTCAAAACAGTATAGAGAAAAAATGGGTTTTCAGAAAACGGCCGATAAGAAAATAAAATATTGACTTTATTAGGTAATAGTGGTGACAAACATGCCCGGTATGGGAAGAAATAAGGCTTTTTGGGGGTTCTTATGCAATGAAATAGCTGTAGGAGGGGCTGAGGACGCTAAAAATGCCTACAACTCAAATTCCGTAATTTTGAGCCGAATCGGGACTTTGGAGGTGTAGCCCCCGCCCCCCAAGATAAAAAAGATAATTACCCAGTGGAGTCCTCTTAAATCTTTTTCTCCGAGGGGGGGGGGGGGGTAAACCTATTATGCCAGGGCCCTTTGGATCGATGACGTAAACATTTCTGAAGTAATACAATAATCATGCCGTTTTTTACAATGAATAATAGTCTGCCCGTTGCTCAATTGCATACATTTTGTCCCGCTATGTAAGTTTGATGGTCATCTAGTTGACTGATCAGTTATAAGTTCTCGGTCGTTATTGGTTTGTTTGTTTTTAGGAGGGGGGGGATGTCTTGTTTTGCTTTGCTTTGTTTGGTTGGGGGTTGTTGGTGGGGGG
>NW_004797488.1:1101264-1102701 GCF_000002075.1 Aplysia californica | reverse complement strand
AAGTTAAGACAAATTTATACAAACTGCTGTGCAAAGTATGGGTGATATTGTATCACCCGATAAAGTAGATGCAAAGATCGTACATAACCAATAAAAACCAAAATGCACCTCAAGTGAACATGCACAGAAGGGTGTGTACGTGTAATAATACAGGAACAAAAACACGGGGAACCACCTGGAAATGGAAACGCTACGGAGGACGGACATGTGTCGGAGTCTTACATTACATTTCTTCCCCCATCGACATCATCGACAGAAAAAAACCCAAGTGAACCTGTATCCGACAGCCCTAAAAATCCTGTGTTAAATAAATGTCATCGGAATGTATCAAGAAATGAGCCCTGGATCTTCGTATTAGGAGACAAGACTTTTAATCTGAATGCCTCCCTGACACCTACCCCTTTTTCCCTCATGAGATTACCAATAGGATTTTTTAAAAAATATTTAACAATGTCACGCCATTTGTCAGATACAAGTTAAAATTTTCAGTTCAGGAAACGTCATCAGCACGTGACTGAGAATCTGCGTGATGTTCTTTTCTCAGGTCTACTTGTATTGGCAGCGGTCAGTATGGTTGCCTGGGAAATGAATAACTCCCATATCAAGGGCTATGAAGATGTACAGTTGGAGAAGGGGTGGACTTTCTCGATAGCTTGTGTTGCCGGAGGGCTCTCGTTTGTAACTGGATTGCTGAGCCTTTTCGCGAAGGGAACGTTTCCCAACAGGTAATTTGTTATACGGTTGCTACTGTTGATGATGATGATGATGATGATGATGATGATGATGATGATGATGATGATGATGATGATGATGATGATGATGATGATGATGATGATTTGGTCGAAAAGTACATGTTCGCATTTTTAATATTTAATGCAATTTTTACATCGTAGCCCCTTTGAAAAGAAGTAGATTTTAGTAGATCTGCAGTTTTCTGATTGTTATGTTACGACTTACTTGAGTCTTGGAGTAGTAGATCTAGATGATAGTTGATGTTGGTGGGGCCCCACCTGCTGGTCGTCTGCTAGTTCTGCGTTAGCCTATGTTACTCGTTTCGGCTTCAGTGAGAGAGTGACCTTCAGATTTCCCGCCGCTTGCACGAAATCACAGTCACGTGATATGTCCCTTAGGCCTACGTCACAATAATTATTATTAAGGTGTGTCCACGCTACTTGTCCTTCTATTCTTAAGGTGCGTTTACATCACACTGATTGTGTCCGTAAAACCCTACCAGACACACGCTGGTTATTTCAAAGGCGGGTAGGAATACTAGTAGCTTTCATTGAATTTAACTATCAAGTGATTAACCACCAAAAAAACGTCATCTTCCATAGAGGTACCTCCTGTGCATACCCGGCTACAGCTGACAATTCCGGTAGTGATTGTTGGCAACACTCTTTTATGTCGACCCTAATGTTTTCCATAATAGTAATAATA
>NW_004797488.1:1097425-1101164 GCF_000002075.1 Aplysia californica | reverse complement strand
CACACACACACACACACACACACACACACACACACACACATCACACATACACACACACACACACACACACACACACATTCACATTATTTTGTGACGTAGCGTAGGTTGATCAACAATTCTTTTCGAAAACACTAATACGATCAAGGGCAATTTGAAGGAAAACATATTAAGCTTCTTTTGATGTCCTTAGCTCACGGTCTGAATGTCACAGACTCAGCGAGCAGACACGCAGCATCTGTATTGATGTAAGGTGATCTTTTATCTCGAACATTGCAAATAGAGTTTACGCCTCATTTGCCACGGGATGTTTCCAGTTTGTTAAATTGAGGAAGTTGGCGAATCTCACTGTCAATGATTGACGAACCAAAATACAACTGATTCGTTTTAGAATGTGATTTATTTATAGCCAGTTGATTGAAACGGGAACAGCCAAAGTATCGCACACGTTTTGGGCGAAACCGTCTCCCTGACAAACAAACAAACAAACCAAAAATATCGACCCAGCTTTTGTTTCATGTTTCGTTAAGGGAAAGTGTTAGTAAGTGGCTATAGGGAGTTTAGGTTACTCCCAGGTCATCTCAGCCAACTGTGATGGAATCCAAACCTTTTTAACTCATTGATTGAAGACGACGCTCTTTGTAATCATTCGAGGCCCTGATTCGGGCCTCTTAAAAGAAGAAGCATTACTTCATTAGAAAAGTAGGGATTTTTCAGTTCTGTTTCAGTTACACGAAACCACACAAAAAAGGTACAGAACAACATGCATGCTACAAAGTATGCAAACCAGGTTTTAGATTTGTGTATGATAGTACAGAATGTGTTACAGAAGTGTCTAGAGTCTGCTCAATCAGACATAATGATATGTGTCCTCTATGGATTTAAAGAGTTAAGGATTTTCCAAAACACACATAAGAAACAATAGCTCATTAACAAGCGATTTGATTTTAAAAAAAAACGTAATTAAAATGCCTTGTGAGAAAGAGAGTTTGTAAGCGATAGCCATTACTCTTCAAGTTCATGAGAAACACTGTACGAAGGCATGGTATATTACGGTTGATGTTATTGTTTTTGTGGCAATCATCTTTATCATAGTTATCGTTTGTTTGTTGTTGTCATAATTGTTGTTATTGTTATTTTGGGTATTTGGGTACATGCATTTTTATTTGGGTTTGAGAATACAATTATATCTATTCACGTGCTGCTACTAAAAATATTGCATCGTGCTACATTAGGTACGTACACCACTGATTGTTTGAACTGGCGAAACATTTGGAGGAAACCAGTATATAAAGAAACAATCTAACAAAATCACAGCTCCGTTTCCTCCCCACTCGTTGATTCCAAGAACAAAACAAAAGACAACGTCAACGACGACATCGACAATCAACAGCAACAACAGCAACAACAACAACAACAACAACAAAAGCAACAACAACAGCAACAACAACAACAACAACAACAAAAGCAACAACAACAGCAACAAAAATAAGGCACGGCATCAACACATAGAAAAGAGAGCAGAAAGAGAAAAGTAACAGAAAAAAACAAGCAAAAGGACAAGCGCAAGAACGATAGCACCGGCAGTGATTGGCATAACGTGTTAATGGAAAATGACAAAAGTACAAATGTGCAGCACATCTTTAAAAACAAAATCTAAAACAAAATGTAAAAAAAAAAGTCAATTGCGAGAGACAAACCTCGCTGGGTTTCTGTCTCACGAGATTGCATCTAGTATTTAAAAAAATAAAACTTTCACAATCACTTAGAATACGGATCACTTAGCAAACTTATAATAGAAAGCTCATTTTCTTGAGAAGCTTCGCTATGGATTCCGGGTTTGAAACAATTTTCGTTTTGCATCACTGCAGTTTTCCCCATTATACATTAGCTTGCGTAGGCAGAATAACCCCCCCCCCCCCCGTCTTGACTTGTATTGGAATATCGACTACACGTTACATAAGACTAGGTCGAAAACATACTGTGCAGAGTGCGTGTTGTTGCAGGATTCCGATTGTTTCCCCAACATAGTGGGCCCACCCCATAACGAAATAGAGGTTGCTTTGAAATTTCCCAACTCCTCAACTATGGTCAAGAGGAATCCTGTCGTGCAACTTTGGGTTTCTGATTTGTGTTTCTGATTTGTGTTTCTGATTTGTGTTTCTGATTTGTGTGCAGCGATTCGAAATGTGTCGCAACATTGCTTTTGACTTACTACTGATCGGACATAATAATAATGTGATTGCTTTTAGGGACAAGGGGGTTTACCCAGATTTCGGGGATTTCCAGAAATCATGACCTACACCAAAAGTGGGCATTGCCTTACCTATAGTTTGGTTATAGAGAAAACTCTCCTTGTCATTTAAAGAAACTAGGCCAGGGGCAAAAACTTTACCTTCGATATTCTCAAAACAGCATTTTTTCGAGACAGCCCCCTTGTGCTTAAAAGCGACCATACTATGTGACCGCTACACCCTTAAAGAGTCAACGTGGGCGTTTACAGCTGTAACACTGTAAGACTGGAGTGATGGAATAATGTCGCCTACTTTTTATTACGAAAGAGAAGTGTGGGTTGTTCGGGTTCGTTGGTTCTTTCTGTCACATTATCTTGAGTCCACCTTAATGTTCTATTCATTCAAGAGTTTTTTTCGTCATTTCTCCGGTGCACCCGTTTTCGTCCCACATCTTCGTTTCTCTACATACCAGTTTTCGTCCCACAATGTCGTTTCTCTACCTGTTCTTGTCCTACTTTCTTCAGCCACATTTCCAACTAATGAAACCGATAACCGTTCGATACCTATAATCAAACACCCCCCCCCATCTCTCTCTCTCTCTCTCTCTCTCTCTCTCTCTCTCTCTCTCTCTCTCTCTCTCTCTCTCTCTCTCTCTCTCTCTCTCTCTCTCTCATTGTTATTTAGTGTAGCAATGAGACTGACGTGATTGGATTCGCCTACAAAGGTCTTGTTGTCCTCATTGCGTTCGTGTATCTGAATGTCGAGTACCTGTGAAGGAGTATTAGAGCAGCATGTCGATAAACGCGTTAAAGTCATAGTAGACAGCTTTTGTGTAACGCAAATCCCCGCTCAACAACAAGCTCTGTGCTGTACAATCTAGATCTATATTACCCCAGCAGACCAGGTAGTATTCTGAAATAAGCTCAACTTCCTGGGAAGCATACAGTGCAAGCTGCCATTTTATAGGCGCTCAAACAGTAACATACTGACAAGATCTTTTGCTGTCTATGGCCAGATACCCATTCCCACCTGGGTGAAGTGAGAAAAATGATTGTAAAGTGCCTTTCCCAACAACACAACGTCGGGCCTGAGGCTTGAACCCCCGAACCCGTAACCTTACCATTACCAATCCGGTAGCCTAACCAGTAGACTACTGAGGCCATATAGCACTTGTTTCTAATAGTGAGTGGTTCCTTTGACGCGAAAGACATTGAATGGCTTATAACACAGCCTCTAAAATGAAAGATGGGACAATATAATTTTTTTTAACAACTGATGTCGTGCCTGCAAAGTTCAAGTTTAGAAGAGCACAGACTGTAACAGTCATTATCACCGGCTACATTTTTGTTTGTTTTGTTTTTGTAAAGTGTTTTACGGCGCTCGCAACTGCATAGGTCATATGAGCGCGCGTGACACTCCTAATATTTTCAGTTGGTAGGAAATTTTGAATTTTGCCCGGATGGCGGCCGAAGCCTACTCATCGATTTCAGACCACCAAGGGATCTTTA
>NW_004797488.1:1094139-1096430 GCF_000002075.1 Aplysia californica | reverse complement strand
GACATTTAATTTATGAGGTTTACGTTTAAGGATGAATTTGACAGCGACAATGTTTCAAAATTAGACAGGGAAGCAGTGATTATTTGATTATATAGACGCTTCGCCCCTGAGGATGATAGATGTTTGATAGGGAAAAAAAAGAGCAAACCACACCAGAGCGCCCGACAAACTCCCACCATGTAGGCCTACATGTACTTCACGTCTGGGTTTTTTTTTCTTGTGGAAGGGAAAGGGGGGGGGGGTCGGACGGAGTAAAACATTTACTGTCATTATAGTCAGCAAGGGGATCACGCAGTCTCCCACTTAAGCACCGCATTAAAAGGAAATCTGGGAAGAGTGAGATCACAAAGATTCTTGTCGAACGCAGTAATCAAATGTTAATCTCCTGCACGCCACTAAAGCTTGTAACACAATGCGAGCATTTACTGTTTTGAGGAAGGGGATTGGGTGGAAAGGTTTTTTACTAGTGAAGTCTAAAGCCACACTGGTTCAACACATCCTCAGTTAGTGGTTTTTGTAGGTGATAATGTGTGTTGGTGTGGGAGTAGTGTGTACGTGGTTGTGTGTGTGTGTGTGTGTGTGTGTGTGTGTGTGTTTGTGTGTGTGTTTGTGTGTTTGTGTGTGAGTGTGTGTGTGTGTTTATGTGTTTGTGTGTTTGTGTGTGTGTGTATGTGTTTCTGTGTGTGTATTTGTATGTTGTTAAAATGGTCTCACAATGTTCCATTTCTGTTTTTTGATTTGTCAATGAAGTTGAGGGATAATTCTGCATCGCACGGCGCTTAGAGCCTTTCAGGAATTTCGCGCTATATAAATTACCTTTACTATTATCATCATTTAAATCAAATGCATGGTTTAACGCCTATTTCAATACTATTAGGTTATTTCAGAGGCGGGACATCCATATTTAACGTCCATCTCCGATAGAATCAAGCCAAATGGGTTGAAATCCTTTAAAAAGAGCTCGCCAACACGACCCGAATTCAAGAACTCCGAATTGAAGATTCGAACTTTCGGCACCAAAGTTCAACACGACACTAACGTAGCTGAACCAGCGCCCGAAAGATTTCTTGGGAAAGCAGGGGAGGTTAGATAGACGTTTGAAGTCATACAAGACACATCCAAAGCATTCCGACTAAAAGTTGGAAAGGACTGATCATCCTTTAATTTTTAAATACAGTCGGACCAGTTCTAACGGCCAACTGTATAACACAATCACCTGTACAAAAGACCTTTAATTTTCATTTCCTCCCTTGTGTGTTTTTTTTATTATTTTAATAACACTTTGTAAGACGCTCACCTGTCTAAGACGACCACTTTTCTCCTCAGCAATAGATGGCTATCTTAAACAGTTTCCACTGTAGTTGTAGATGTGTTACACTCCCATCGACACAAGGCGTGGGTGGTTAGCGGGTGCTCTGGTGTGATTTGCTCAATCTTTCCTATTTTCTCCCGTTCTTCTTTTTTGTGTTTGTTACTCTCTTGTAACACCTCTAATCTTCGGCACTTATTTGACCTTATTGAGTTTCAAGTGCCGTAAAACACTTACTAAAGCTAAAAACTAAACACTTAAGACAAGTTAGAAAAGCTGACAGCTTATACCATTCCTTCCAAAGCTAACCTGGTCTGAGTTATAATAGATACAGCACCACAGCAGCAAAAGGCAAATAAAACACTCGATATAATAAATTATAGCCTCCCCATTCGGGAATCGAAGTCATGGATTCAACACGCAGAGGGGAAGAGACTAACTATTGCATGTCGGGTGAAAAGTTTGAATAGACTTCAAAGAATGACATATGAGAGACATTTCGAATAGATTGAGAAAAACAACAACATTCGTCACGTTATTAGTTCTCATTGTGTTCAAAGACACGGAAGAGAAAGCCGAGCTCATCTTCACAACTTACACACTGATGAAGGCGTAGAAAAACGTATGTTAAGACGCAGATAAATACTCTCTCAACTTCTAAAGACAGTAGCAATTTGGGCTTCGTATTACTTATGAATAATTAAAGCTTACAGTTTTTGTGACGGCTTAAGATCGCCGCAGTGTCTAATTCGCTTTAGCTTGGGACAATCTTGACATTTTGACTACGTTGACTTTTCCATCGCTTTTTCTCGTGTATCGTGGCTTTGGATTACTATGGAAAAATCGTGTTATCGGAGCGTTTTGTTTTGTTGGCTCATTTTGCGTTTTGATTTTGAGAAAGATAAAGGAAACCAGGGAAGTGCCTAAGTACGAAATAGTGGTTAGATGGGTGGGTAAGTCTGTATGTAAGTGTGTGTGTTTG
>NW_004797488.1:1087910-1092191 GCF_000002075.1 Aplysia californica | reverse complement strand
CTCTCTCTCTCTCTCTCTCTCTCTCTCTCTCTCTCTCTCTCTGTTCCTTCTCTCTCTCTCTCTCCCTCTCTTTCTCTTTCCTTCTTCTCTCTTTGTACTTTTTTCATCTTTGCCCCCCCCCCCCCCTACCTTTCTCTCTACCTCTCCACTCCCCCGTCCCCTCTCTCTTCCTTCCTGGCACTCGGGTAATCCAGTTCAGGCGGCACAGTTCAGTTCGTTGAGTCCCTGTAATGGCCGGAGAGATTGCACGTCGGGTGTGAGCAAATATAGCCACCAGCATTTCTTAATGAGCGATCAAGGTTATCTGCAAAGGTCATGGCGCTCAATGGAGTCAACATGTACCCGGCCCTTTCATAATATCATCGCAAACGTCCTCTTCTGAAGCAGCAGCTCCAGTAGCAGCAGCAGCAGTAGCACCAGTAGTAGCAGTAGCACCAGCAGCAGTAGCACCAGTAGTAGCATTAGTAGCAGCAGCAGTAGCAGCAGTAGTAGCAGTAACAGCAGTAGTAGTAGCAGTAGTAGCGGTAGCAGCAGTAGCAGCAGTAGCAACAATAACAGCAGTAGTAGTAGTAGCAGCAGTGGTAACGGTAGCAGCAGCAGTAACAGCTGCAGCAGTAGCAGCAGCAGCAGCACCCGTAAAAGCAGATTGGTTTGCGCTAATGAAAGTTATTAATGAGAAAGAAACACAGATTGTTAACAAAGCCTTTTCACATAGATTATTCTCTGTTAATGTTCTTTGTACCTTAGAAAGAGAAGAAAAAACAAAAGGCGCAGCGTTTCATCTCTCTGCACCACCCCCGCGCACGCAGTCACTTAAGAACATTCAGCCTATACATATTTACACATTGAAATTTACGGGAAGTAAACATGCAGTGGTCGCTTCGATGAGATAAGACTATTAACGCTATAATAAGCCGCTTTTAAGCAAAAGGGGGCTATCTCGAAAAATGCTGTTTTTAGCAAACCAAAGTTTTTGGACCCTTGCTCAGTTTCGTTAAAAGTCAGGGAGAGTTTTCCCTCCTATAACCAGACAAATATACACATTAATGAAGCCAAACTTCTCCTATAGGTTGGGCAATGCCCACTTTTGGTGTAGGTCAAGATTTCTGGAAACCTCCGAAATCTGGGCTAGCCCGCTTGTCCTTAAGCGACAATTTAAAGACACGAGACTGTGATTACCCCTTTCGAAACTTTAATTTCAGTTGAGCAGACCACACCAAAGCCCCCAAAATATACCTTGTCTCGAAAGGGGCGTAAAAAACAAATACAGTCAACTTTAAGACAATAGCGAAAGGCTGGTTATGTTAAAACAGCTCGAACAAGATTTAATTCTGGCAAATCCTCTCTGTAGAAACATTATTTCGTCTCCAGGAATAGCGAAACCAAAACTCATGACCCATATTCATTGTTATGTCGCAACAAGTGGAGAGAAACTCCACGCCATCTAATCCGTAAGGCTAAAAGATTGTCAACAGTGACCTGGATATTGTTGTTATTATCTTCTTCAAGAAGGAAGAATCGCAATTTGTAGTTCACCTCTCTCAAAATAGTATCTTCACAAAACGCTAAATGTGTCAAGTTTACTTCACGAAAGAGGGCAAAATTGATTGCTCTTTACGCATGCGTTCACCCCGGAGATGACTAGGTTTTCCTCTCTGCTAGAATGATCTGCCAGTTTGAAGTTATGGATTTAAAAGTTCCACGTCTCATGAAAAGGGGATTTTACAACGATAATAATAATAGCAACAATAATAATAATATAAAAAAACCCAATAAAATAAATAATAATAAAAATCTTATTATAAAGGCGTTCATATTTCACTGGGAACTACTTCCGTTTCGGTTTGAGCTTTGTCGTTCGTGTGCGTGAGAAAACTACTTCTGCTATTTCTAAATATTGTAGAATCTCCAATATGCAACTCTGTTTGGATGTGTGCTTCACTGTGTCGATGGATATTTGAGGCTAAACTTCATTGTGTTGACTTTTTCTAGATACATTTGGTGTAGTCATGTCCCCAACGCGTTGAGTATGTTTATACCCACAAAATGTTTACTTCGTTGTGCTGACGTTTTCAAAATTTGGCGCGTATTTGGTGCGCAGTTTTTTTTTATAGAGCAAGACTCTAGATCTAGATCTTTCTATAGTTTAGACTTCTATAGCCTTGATGTAGTTGGAGCTCATAATTCAAGACTGATTGGAATAGTTAGCAAGAACAGAAGTGCGGTTTGTGCTTTGTCGTGTGTTTGCTACAGAGTTCTACTTTGTGGTTACAAAGCTGATTCTACTTTTTTCAGATATAGAATCTCGATATCTAACTCTCTTTGGATGCGTGCTCGCAGTTACGACGGGTACTTCAGGTCAAACTTTAGTGCACAGACTTTTTCTAGATACGTTTGGGATAATGATGTCCCAAACACGTTGAGTTCGTTTAAACCCACATAATGTTCTCTTCGTTTTTGACGTTTTCAAAATTTGGAACGCATTTTCTACGTAGCTTTTTATAGAGCAAGGCCCTGGATCTAGATCTTAATATTCTAGATGTATTTGGAGTACAGAATTCAAGACTGATTTGGAGTAGTTAGCAAGAAGATATCACTCTGTATCGAGATCTGTTCGGAGTAATTTAAAGATGACCATGGAATATTAGTTAATAATGTAGTAAGATCTCCCCCCCCTCTCCCCCGCCCCCCCCCCCCAGAACGTAGAACAGAGGTGAAAGCGAGACGTAATAATAATGAATAGTAATGAAAGTAATTATAATCATAAATGGGATTATAAGTATGGATTGCATTTATACAGCGTTGTATTTCATACATGTATACGCTAGGAGCGCTTTACATCTATGAAATGATAACAGAGTAAAACATCGCACTCACACACACACCCACACACGCACACACGCACACACGCACACACACACACACACACACACACACACACACACACACACACACACACACACACATACATACACAAGAAAAAAACATTTCATATGCACAAGAAAACCATAACAACCACAAAAGTTAAGCATTAATTACATACACATAAGAACAGCGTTTACAAAACAAGGCACATAATGCTCAAGTGTTGAGTTGGTGTTGAAGAAACGAAAAAAGCAATATTTTTCGTTGCACCGATGTCAAATCAGGCGCTTGTCAAAATATTGAAATTGAAAAAAAAAATCGATAATTGTCCACCCGTTGGGCAACTTTTTGCCGATTTTTTTTCTGCTTTGAGCTTGACAACTTTTCTGTTGATTTAAAACCCAATTCAGTTTAGCTTTTACAGAAAAACGTTAATTAAAGGGACCAAAAAAAAAGTAAAATTGCGGTTTCCGAGGACACTACAACTTTGGAGGTTGTCAAACTTTGGCGGTCATTTTGTCTTAAATTTTACCCCTGGCACAAGTGAACTCCAACTTCCTGCAATCGCAAATATTTCGACAACTATTCAAAACAGACGGGGTTTTTTTCCATCAAAGGCAAAGCAAGTCAATAGACTTTAAGATGATGCCAATAAATCTATATGGCCAGAAACTGACCAGCGCCTGATTCCACGGCGTCATGACACCCCCCCCCCTAGTTATTTTGTTTTGTTTGTTTGAGTAAACAGCAATACATGGATACAATGATGATCACCTAGTGCTTCGAAAAGTGTTTTGTTTAAGTAAGTGTTTTATGACACTTGTAACGCAATTAAGTCATATAAGCGCGAGGATTAGAGGTATCACAAGAGAGCAACAAACACAGATAAATAAAAAAGAGACATTAGGACGATAGTTTAAGTTTGTCAAGAAAGAAGGAACAAACGCCGTCCAAGCGCAAGCCACCCACCAGCAAATCGGGTACCAGTTTGTGCTGAACTGCAACTTGAAACGGCTACATACTACCCGGAAAGTAATATGAACACAGGCAAGACGCAGACTAGAAAGAGGATGATATTCAAGCTGAAAATATATGTTTTGATTAAAAAGATTTAATAATGGAATCCGACGGAGTTGTTGCAGAAAAAATACACCCTTATATTTCAGTCCTCTCTCTATCTGCTCCATCCTCCATTACAACACACATACAGACAGACAGTCAGACGGACACACACACACACACACACAAACACACACACGCACGCACGCACACATTCATGCACACGCAAGTACAGCGATACAAACATTCACGTATGCACGAGCAAAGAAAAAAGATACGTGAGATATGGGAGAGAAGGAGAGAGGGAGAGATGGGAAGACCAAGCTACACAGTAAGAACGAGAGAGAGAGAGAGAGA